>NC_138775.1:121016264-121081264 GCF_965119305.1 Pelophylax lessonae
CGGGTAACTGGCTTGGCACAGGTTCACCAGAGGCGTGGAGTCTAAGTGTAAACCGGTTTTCACCAGGGCCCCAGATGGTGGGGATGGATATGGCTGCTTGCTAACAGGAACAGGTCCAGGACCAATAGCCGGTAGCAGGTAAACAGATCAGGATGAGACAGGAGGATAGTCAGGACAAGCCAAGGTCAGGGCGGGCAGCAGGTATTCAGAATCCAAAGACAAGCCGGGTCAGGTAAACGGGAACAGCAGATATAACAGGCACAGGATACAGGAGAGCTGAAGACAACACAGCAAAGTGCAGTGCTGCTGAGCTGTTTAAATAAGGCAGCCTGTTTGCCAATTATTGCAATTAGTCTGCTCTAGGTTAACCCTTTAGGTTGCAGACTCATGACAGCACATCAGTGTGCTCAGGAAGCGTTCCTAACAGCGCCTGCACAAGGTATTGAGTCTCTGACATTGCCCCCCCTTAAGGGCAACCTCCGGGTGCCCAAAAGGTTCCTTTTGTGGGGATGGTTGCGGAAGAAATTCCGGATTAAGTCCTGGGCATGGAAATTCTGTACCGGTTCCCAGGAATTTTCTTCGGGGCCGTAGCCCCTCCACTTAACCAGGTATTGTAGCTGGTTCCTCCGCCTTCTGCAGTCTCGGATGGCCTCCACCTCAAATTCTTCGTCCCCGTTGATGGTGACAGGAGCAGGTGGTTCCGAACTTCTACCAGGAAAGGAATCAGGTACTGCAGGTTTCAAGAGTGAAACGTGGAAGACTGGATGGATCTTGAGGGAATCGGGAAGCGTCAATTCGTAAGATACCTCATTTAATTTTCTCCTCACAGGGAACGGGCCAATAAACTTGGGTGCCAGTTTTTTGGAAGGGCCAATCGGAGATTGGTGGTGGCTAACCATACCAGGTTGCCAGGCTGGAGAACCAACTCACCTCTCCTTCTTTTGTCAAAGAACTCTTTATTGGAGGTCTGAGCCTTGGTCATGGCATCCTGTAAGATTTTGTTGTTCTCCTTAAGGAACTCCAAGATATCCCGGACTGCTGGCACTGTAGGTTCAGGAAAGCAGGGCAAGAAAGATGGGTGAAACCCGTAGTTAGCATAGAATGGGGACTGACCTGTAGCCGAGTGTTTGGCGTTATTGTATGCGAACTCTGCTGATGGTAGTAGCGAGACCCAGTCATCTTGAACAAAGGTGGTGAAGCATCGGATATATTGCTTGAGGGTCTGGTTGGTCCTCTCAGTCTGCCCGTTAGTCTGGGGATGGTATGCGGAGGACATTGACAGCTTGATTTTCATTGAATCACATAAAGCTCTCCAGAAGCGAGAAGTAAATTGGACACCTCTATCCGACACAATTCATTGGGACCCCGTGAAGTCTTACAATTTCTCTGATGAAGACCTGCGCCGTCTCAAGCGCGGAGGGTGTACCTCTTAGTGGTATGAAGTGAGCCATTTTCGACAGATGGTCTACTACCACGAAGATTGCAGAATAACCGTCTGATGGAGGAAGTTCCACGATGAAATCCATGGCAATCATCTTCCATGGTCTGTCAGGGACTGGTAGTGGTCTGAACAGGCCCCATGCCTTATTTCGGGTTGCCTTGCTTCGTGTGCAAACAGTAAAGGAGGAAACATATTGTTTACAACACTTCTCCAAGTCGGGCCACCAGAACGTGCGCTGCACAAGATCCAGGGTCTTATGGATCCCGAAATGACCAGCCATCGGGTGGTCATGACACAGTCCTAGGATGGACACACGAGCACTTTCTGGAACAAAAATTTGATCCCCTCTCCATAGCAGTCCATTTCTGGGTACCAGTATAGTTCCAGCAGGATGGGGAGCATTTACTGTGGCTTGTCTCAGAGCGGTAAGAAGGTCAGACTGTAATAGCAGAAAGTTACCTTGGGTTAAAATGGTGTCAGGTACAGCGATTTCTTAGAACTGTCGTACATTCGAGAGAGAGCATCGGGTTTCGTATTCTTGGCACCCGGTCGGTACGTTATATGGAACGTAAATCTGGGAAAAAAAAGTGCCCACCTTGCTTGGCGAGGTCTCAGGCGTTTGGCCTTTCTCAAATACTCCAGGTTCTTATGATCCATATAGATGAGTATGGGATGTGCCACCCCTTCCAATAGATACCTCCACTCCTCCAGGGCGGTCTTGATGGCAAGGAGCTCCCGATCCACTACATCATAGTTCCTCTCCACAGGAGAAAGCTTACGGGAGAAGAAAGCTACCGGATGAATCAGGTCCTTGAGACCTTGACGCTGGGAGATGACTGCTCCTACTGCGATTTCCGAGGCGTCAACTTCGAGGATGTAAGGCAGGGTGGGATCCGGGTGGCTGAGGATAGGAGCAGAAGTAAACAGCTCCTTCAGGGTTGTAAATGCGACTTGCGCCTCGGGAGACCAGTGGAAGCGGGTACCTTGTTTGGTGAGCAGCGTAATAGGGGCGATGATGGAAGAGAACCCCTTGATAAATTTCCTGTAGAAATTTGCGAATCCTATGAAACGCTGAATCCCCTTTTTATCCACCGGTGCGGGCCAATCCAGGATGACGGAGACCTTCTGAGGGTCCATTTTGACCCCTTCAGAGGAGATTATTAACCCGAGGAATTGGATACTCTGCTGTTCAAATTCACATTTCTCGGGTTTTGCATAGAGCCTGTGTAGCCGGAGTCGGTGGAGTACCTTTTTAACGTGCTCTCGGTGCTGGGCCAGGGAGGAAGAGAAGACCAAGATATCGTCCAGGTAGACAATAACAAAGATGTCCAGATAGTCTCTGAAGATGTCATTGACAAAGTGCTGGAAGGTGGCCGGGGCATTGCAGAGCCCGAAAGGCATCACCAAATATTCATAATGCCCGAATCGGGTGCGGAATGCTGTCTTCCATTCGTCCCCCTCCCTAATACGGACCAAATTGTAGGCTCCCCGTAGGTCCAGTTTGGTGAATACAGAGGCGGTTCTTAGTCTCTGGAAGAGTTCAGGAATCAAGGGTAGGGGGTACCGGTAATTTTATTTAACTCACGGTAGTCCACACATGGCCGAAGTGAATGGTCTTTTTTCTCTACAAAAAGATCCCAGCTCCTGCCGGAGAAGTAGAGGGTCGGATGAATCCATTCTCTATATTCTCCGTCACATAGTCTTTAAGGGTATCCAATTCTCGTTCCGATAAATGAAAGATACGTCCAAAAGGGATCTCGGCCCCCGGAAGCAATTCAATTGGACAATCATAGGGGCGGTGGGGGGGGGGGGGTAAGGTCTCAGCCCCCTGTTTACTGAAGACATCCAAGTATTCGTGATAAGATACTGGGACAGAGGAATGTATCTCCTTATCAGCGTCCATACAGAGTAGGGTGCTAGGAGCACTATGGCGTACTGGCAGGCAATGATTCTGGCAGTAAGGGGAGTGGAACTTGACGTCTCCAGAAGTCCAATTAATCTGCGGGTTGTGCGCCTGCAACCTGGGTAACCCCAGAATAACGGGAAACAAGGGAGAAGAGATGGCATCCAGGCACAACAACTCCTTGTGCCCATCGAGAGTGGCCACAGGCAATGGAGGGGTTTCTTGGGTAACTGGCCCAGACTTGATGTGGGACCCATCCGCTAGGAAGATGGAGAGTCCCTGCGACTTGGGTCGAAGTGGGATGCGTTAATGGGCAGCAAAGGTAAGGTCAATGAAGCAGCTGCATGCCCCGGAATCAATAATAGCGGTGACCGGGATCGGGCCTTCTGGGAGCTGAAATGAGATAGAGAGAGCCAGGTGAGTGGTATTGTTGACAGAAACTGGATAACTTGAGGGGGATATAGAAAGACACTTACGCATCTTTGCTGGGCATGAGCGTGCAAAGTGTCCGGCCTCTCCGCAGTACAGACACAGTTTGTTCTGACGTCGTTGTGAGCGTTCTTCTGTTGATAAGGAAGGACGCATAAGCCCAAGTTGCATCGGCGAGCAGTGTTGCTGGAACGGGCACCAGAGGAGAAGGTGTGGATGGGATTAGGAACCCATGGCAACATCCAGACTGTGCGGGTCTGCTGTGTGGACCTCTCTGCTCTACGCTCACGGAGCTGGCGGTCTATCTGTATTGGCCAGGGTGATTAATGCCTCCAAGGTCTCGGGTATACCCACTTGGGCCAGTTCATCTTTCAAGTTTTCTGAAAGACCCAGACGGAACTGATGTCGCTAGGCTGCGTCGTTCCAGTGAGTGTCCGTACTCCAACGCCTGAAGTCAGTGACGTAATCCTCTACGGCTCTATGGCCCTGTTGAAGTGAAGTGAGCGCGGTTTCTGCAGTAGCAGTGCGCTGCGGGTCTTCATATAACTGCGCCATTGCGTTAAAGAAAGCCGTCATGGAGTCCAGCTGGTCACTGCGCTCTTCAAGCCCAGGACTGAGGTTCACCTTGAAGCAGGGATATGATGAACCCCACTTTGGTTGCTTCCAAGGAGAAGGTTCGGGGTTGCAGGGAGAAGTACAGCTAGCAGGCATTGCGGAAGGCTCTAAACTTGCTCCGATCCCCAGAAAACCTTTCCGGCGTAGGGACCCTTGGCTCAGGAGGCAGCATCACCACCGTCGGACCGGAGGGATTCCCGGAGAGAGCCATGGAAGCAGCAGAAACTGTAGGGTCCGTGGAGGGGGTTAGGGACTGAACACCCCCTCCAGCTGGGTATAGCCCTCTTGCAGGGACTTAACGGCTTGGGTAAGGGCCGCAAGGTGCTGGCAGATGTTGTCCATAGGAGAGGCTCCTCTAGCAGGCTCAGTCATGGCTTTGTTGTACTGTCACGGGGTAACGTGGCAGAGCCTGGCGTAAAAGGAGTGGCTTACCGGGTAACTGGCATGGCACAGGTTCACCAGAGGCGCGGAGTCTAAGTGTAAGCCGGTTTTCACCAGGGCCCCAGATGGTGGGGATGGATTTGGCTGCTTGCTAACACCAGGTCGCGGCCCCCCGGATTCCCTGGATGAGCCAGGAACAGGTCCAGGACCAATAGCCGGTAGCAGGTAAACAGATCAGGACGAGACAGGAGGATAGACAGGACAAGCCAAGGTCAGGGCGGGCAGCAGGTAATCAGAATCCAAAGACAAGCCGGGTCAGGTAAACAGAAACAGCAGATATAACAGGCACAGGATACAGGAGAGCTGAAGACAACACAGCAAAGTGCAGTGCTGCTGAGCTGTTTAAATAAGGCAGCCTGTTTGCCAATTATTGCAATTAATCTGCTCTAGGTTAACCATTTAGGTTGCAGACTCATGACAGCACATCAGTGTGCTCCGGAAGCGTTCCTAACAGCGCCTGCGCAGGGTATTGAGTCTCTGACACAAGCCACCCAGCACAGTGTTCCAGCAAGCCAGCCATCCACAACAGGGTGACACCAAGCCAGCCACCCACCACAGTGTTCCGGCAAGCCAGCGACCCACAACAGGGTGCCAGCCAGTCACCCACACTGCCAGGCATCAGCCACCGACCCACAACAGGGTGACAGCCAGCCACCCACACTGCCAGACATCAGTCACCGACCCACAACAGGGTGCCAGCAAGGCACCCACACTGCCAGGCGTCAGCCACCGACCCACAACAGGGTGCCAGCCAGCCACCTACACTGTCAGGCATCAGCCACAAACCCACAAGAGGGTGCCAGCAACTCAGCAAGCCACCCACACTGCCAGGCGTCAGCCACCGACCCACAACAGGGTGCCAGCAAGCCACCCACACTGCCAGGCATCAGCCACATCCCAAAACAGGGTGCCAGCAAGCCACCCACACTGCCAGGTGTCAGCCACCAACCGACCCCCAACAGGGTGCCAGCAAGACACCCACAGCAGGGCAGGGTGCCAGGCCAGCAGCCAGCCAGCCATTTTTCTTTACTTTTTTGTCTCTTTCAAATTGCAATGGAGATGGTTGAGGACAGAAAAAGTAAAAGTGCGGTCTGGGACTATTTCTCGTCTCAACCATCTCCAGGAAAAGCAGCGGTGTGCAACACATGCACAAACAATATAAGCATAGGATCAGTAACTGCAAAAATCAAAAATACGTCAAATCTTTGGGCCCATCTAAGAGTTCATCATAATCAATTATATCATGCAGCACAGAAAAAAAACAAAATGAATATCAATGTGATTTTGAAATATCTCCTCCACTATCCCAGGCAACAATAATAGATATGTTTCTGGGGGAAAAAAAAAACGGTGTAACTGTCTAGATTCAGATGGAAGATCCCAACTGCTGGACAGCATAAAGATGATTGTCACTGATAACCAGCCATTTACAATGGTGTCTGAATCAGGATTTAAGCAGCTGATGTCCATACTTGAGCCAAGCTACACACTGAAGAGTGAGAAGTATTATCGAACTGAAATGCTGGGAAAGATTCACCAAAAGGTCGTTGAGAAAGTAAAGGCTATGCTGCAACCAGAGAATGCTGGCAACTCACTCTCATTCACAACTGACTGCTGGTGGTCAGGACAAAGAGTCAGAGTCACTAATGATTCTTACATGCCACTTCATTGACAGCGGATGGACAAAAATTGGCAATTGGCGTTGAATAAAAAAGTGATGCAAGGATCCCACACTGAGTGCTGTAGAGAAATGTTTCTAGGCATGCTTGAACACTGGGGAATCAACAAAGACTGAGAGATGCTTGTGCTACTTCGAGACAGTGGAGCAAACATGCGGAAAGGAATGAGGCCTGCTGATATGTCAGACATCAGTGTCATGGCACACAACACCCTCCAGCTTTTAAATGATGGTCTGTCAAGCCAAAGAGCTTTGATTGATATATGAAGCATGAACAGATAAAAAATGTTGTGCTTGCAAGTCTTTTGAATCCACGATACAAGAACCATGCTTTCTCTTCTGATGATGTATTGGCTAAGGCAAAACAATGGCTGACAGAAGATATTCAACAGGAGGTGCAGGAGGTTCCTGCCAAAAAGACAAGTCCAGAACACCATTTTTATAATCTGAAAGAGCAGCATGCTGCAAAAACAGAAAAATGTCCAAAAATATGTCAATGAATAGAAGAGAATCATCTTCATTGTGGTCGAATTGATCAGGGCATTTTCAATGTTTTATTGGGGCCTCTTACGGAGGATTCAATTTCTTCTGAATCTGCAATAATGAGCCTGGATGATGAACTTCATCTCTATTTGAAGGGACCAGTAATTGACAGAAGAAGTGATCCTCTTCAGTGGTGGAAAGGAAATGAGGCACGCTGCAAAATACTTGCTTCTCATGCTAGAAGATACCTCTCTCTCTCTTTGCTCCTCTGTCCTCCTCTCCTCCTGAGCATGTTAATGAAGTGGCAGCATTATACAGTATGAACAAAACAGAAGCTGTTTAATGTTCTGCTTTCTGCAGTATAATATTGTTCTACTTAACTGGGAGTATTGAAAAGTGTTGTAGTAGTGTCCACTCCAATCCACTGTGTAGCTTTTGTCTAGCTTTTTTCTAGTAGTTTTGCACTGACTGCAGTAGTTGCAGTGAGTGCCCTACTGCAGCGGTAGTCCACTGACTCCAGTCCAATCAATTGTCTAGCCGTTGCCTAGCTTTTTTCTAGCAGTTTTGCACTGACTGCAGTAGTTGCAGTGAGTACCCCTTTTGGCTAAGATCAAGTGTAGTATCTGTTCTTATCAGTTGGTATGGACCCTGATGGTTAGTATCGGCAGGGGCTGAAATGAACCGGGGCGCTCTGGGCGTAACTGGAGGACCGGGAAGTAGGCACTGTCAGAGAAAGCCGGATGGGTCTGTTGCCTTCTGGTTTGAATGGGTCCGCCTCTACCAGTTTGAAGGGAGTGAGAAAACTGGATTGGTTCCGTGGCCAGTTAGTACTGCTCCTGGATGTGATTGGTAAGGAAAGGCGGTGGCGGTGGGGGAGCCTTTCCTCCTGGGTTGAATCTGGCCTTGCAAAAGGCTTGTCCCCAGTTGAAGGCAGGCTCTCCCTAAGCTGTCCAAAGTTCTGATGCCTCCTGGTAGGATAGGGCTACACTTGGTCTGGCCTTTGGGCCGGGGTAGAAAAAGCCCGTAGTGTATGTGCCCCTGGGGTGGCAGCCCAGGGGTGCCTTAATTCTCACTGGTGAGGGGCAGCTCGCCTTGAGTTTTTCGGCACCATGGTCACTGCACCTACGCACACTTTTTTAAGCACCTGCCTCTTGGGCAAGGCCTTTTGGCTTCGACCAGAGGAATTTTTATTCCGGCCGGAAGGCCTGCCTTTGTTTTTCACTTAGGCACTAATTCACCTCTCCACTTCCCCTCCCCCACCTTTTTGTTTGTGTGTGCCTTTTCTTTGTGGTTTGTCACTTTTCTATCACCTTTTTTTCACTTGGCACGACTTGTAGGGTGTGGGTCCTCGGGCCCTACCTTGAGTCTTGGGAGGGGGTGGATATGGCCTTTTGGCTTGGTCCGCCCTCTCTCATGGGGTCTCCCTTCGGGGGAGCCCCACTTAGTACTCGGTGGGGGCTGTTTCGGCAGTCCCCCTGAAGAACGGGGTCAGTCTGGTTCCGGCCAGACAGACCATGAGTACCTCAAATCCCTGTCAGGAGTCTTGTGCCCCGGGGGATCGAGGTTCGGGTCCTACCTCTTCGGAGGGAAGACCATTTGTTCGCACACCCTGTGCACTTTTTGTGTTCCTCACGTTTGTGTGTGTGCACTTTTTTATGCACCGGGTGAAGTCTTTTGAGTGTGTTTCACACGCTACGGGCTTTAAAAGAAAAAAGTTGCAGTGAGTACCCTACTGCAGCAGTAGTCCACTGACTCCAGTCCAATCCACTGTCTAGCTGTTGCCTAGCTTTTATTCTAGCAATTTTGCACTGACTGCAGTAGTTGCAGTGAGTGCCCTACTGCAGCGGTAGTCCACTGACTCCAATCCAATCCACTGTCTAGCTGTTGCCTAGCTTTTTTTCTAGCAGTTTTGCACTGACTGCACTGCAGTAGGGATTTAAAATTATTGCAGTGAGTGAGTGCACTACTGCAGCAGTTTATTATTCATTAATGCACAGTCAGATGATGTGAAACTGATGTCCCTGGAAGTGCACTTTTCCTATCAGTTTTCATGCAGTTAAGGTGGGAAGAACAAGCCCTTAATGTTAAAAATGTTAATAAATAAAGATTAACATGTTCAGTAACAGATTTATGTCGAAATTTGTGTTTATTTTGCAATATTTTAAATGTACAAAAATATCGGCCAATATCGACCGATATGCAATTGCCAAAATATCGGTATCGGCAACGAAAAACCGATATTGGTCAATCACTAGTTCTCACTGGTACTTTTTTCCGGCTCCCTCCACATGTCAGGCAGCGGCAGTCTGTGTCAGCTGTCACAAGATCAGGAGATGGGGTCTCCTACAGGCTGAATCACAGCTCACGCAGGGGAAACCTCCTCCAGCTCCTCCCCCATGATAGGTCATCTGATCTCTGGGTTCTGCCCCCTGGGCCCCCGATGGCAGGCCGTGAACTAAATAGGTGGCCGGCCGCGGAGAGGCTTGGTGAGCGGGGCGGGCTGCAGGGCTCCACCAGGGCAAGTGGTCCGGTGGCCCCGGCTCGGCGTGTGCCCTATGGCCAGTCCAGGCCTGGGTGGATTCATCCTGGCTGTCTCGTCCACAGTGCCATCCACCCTGCTCCTCCAATGGCTGCACATCGCCCAGGGATGGAGGCGGGCAGAGAGTTGACAAGGCTGTTTTACACTGGCACCGCTCAGATCCTAGGGAAGGAGAAGGAGAGGAGGCCAATTGATTGACTGCAAATCTCCCCCTCCTCTTCAGTGTCTGATCATGGCTGCAGAGCCTTGGCTGCACCCTAGATGGCAGTGTGCCCTAGGCGGCTGCCTAGTTTGCCTAGTGGGAGTTCCGGCCCTGGGTAACACCTCCTGAAATGTCCCCTGTGTTTCTGAGATATTCTCTTTATGCTTTTTGGTTTATATTGCACTGGATTTATGTAGTTGATTTTTTCTAAGATACACACCTGTTTTTAGCGAACAATTGTACATATTGTTATATGGACTTAAAAGGTTATTTCACTGATTACATTGGTGCTGCACATTTTTTATATACATATTGATTTAACCACTTTAAGACCGGAGGATTTTCCTGCTTAATGACCAGGCCACTTTTTTCAACTTGGCACTGCGTGACTTTAACTGACAATTGCGCGGTCATGCAATGCTGTGCCCAAACAAAATTTACGTCCTTTTTTTCCCACAAACAAAGATTTCCTTTGGTGGTATTTGATCACCTCTGCGGTTTCTATTTTTTGCGATATTAATAAAAAAAAGCAAACATTTTACGAAAAAATTTACATTTTCTACTTTGACTGTTAAAAAATATCCAATATATATTCAATTTATGTCATATATTTAGGCCAAAATGTATTTAGCTACATGTGTTTGACAAAAACATTCTCAATGAGCATGTTTTTTATTGGTTTGAGCAAAAGTTATAGCATCTGCAAACTATGGTGTAAATACTGGAATTTACACAGCTTTCATTTCTGACTGCCTATCTCAATTCTTGAAGTGCTAAAATGGCAGGGCAGTACAAAACCCCACAAAATAACCACTTTTTGTAAAGTAGACATCCTAAGGAATGTCCTGAGAGGCATGTTGAGCTCATTGAATATTAAATTTTTTTGTCACAGGTGTTTGAAAAAAATTTGTCATTGAAATGATACAGTCAGGTCCATAAATATTGGGACATCGACACAATTCTAAACCTTTTGGCTTATACACCACCACAATGGATTTGAAATGAAACAAACAAGATGTGCTTTAACTGCAGACTTTCAGCTTTAATTTGAGGGTATTTACATCCAAATCAGGTGAACGGTGTAGGAATTACAACAGTTTGTATATGTGCCTCCCACTTTTTAAGGGACCAAAAGTAATGGGACAGATTAACAATCATAAATCAAACTTTCACTTTTTAATACTTGGTTGCAAATCGTTTGCAGTCAATTACAGCCTGAAGTGTGGAATGCATAGACATCACCAGATGCTGGGTTTCATCCCTGGTGATGCTCTGCCAGGCCTCTACTGCAACTGTCTTCAGTTCCTGCTTGTTCTTGGGGCATTTTCCCTTCAGTTTTGTCTTCAGCAAGTGAAATGCATGCTCAATCGGATTCAGGTCAGGTGATTGACTTGGCCATTGCATAACATTCCACTTCTTTCCCTTAAAAAACACTTTGGTTGCTTTCGCAGTATGCTTCGGATCATTGTCCATCTGCACTGTGAAGCACCGTCCAATGAGTTCTGAAGCATTTGGTTGAATATGAGCAGATAATATTGCCCGAAACACTTCAGAATTCATCCTGCTGCTTTTGTCAGCAGTCACATCATCAATAAATACAAGAGAACCAGTTCCATTGGCAGCCATACATGCCCACGCCATGACACTACCACCACCATGCTTCACTGATGAGGTGGTATGCTTTGGATCATGAGCAGTTCCTTTCCTTCTCCATACTATTCTCTTCCCATCACTCTAGTACAAGTTGATCTTGGTCTCATCTGTCCATAGGATGTTGTTCCAGAACTGTGAAGGCTTTTTTAGATGTTGTTTGGCAAACTCTAATCTGGCCTTCCTGTTTTTGAGGCTCACCAATGGTTTACATCTTGTGGTGAACCCTCTGTATTCACTCTGCTGAAGTCTTCTCTTGATTGTTGACTTTCACACACATACACCTACCTCCTGGAGAGTGTTCTTGATCTGGCCAACTGTTGTGAAGGGTGTTTTCTTCACCAGGAAAATAATTCTTCGTCATTCACCACAGTTGTTTTCCGTGGTCTTCCGGGTCTTTTGGTGAAGCTGAGCTCACCGCTGCGTTCTTTCTTTTTAAGGATGTTAGAAACAGTTGATTCGGCCACCCCTAATGTTTTTGCTATCTCTCTGATGGGTTTGTTTTGTTTTTTCAGCCTAATGATGGCTTGCTTCACTGATAGTGACAGCTCTTTGGATCTCATATTGAGAGTTGACAGCAACAGATTCCAAATGCAAATAGCACACTTGAAATTAACTCTGAACCTTTGATCTGCTCCTTGTAAATGGGATAATGAGGGAATAACACACACCTGGCCATGGAACAGCTGAGCAGCCAATTGTCCCATTACTTTTGGTCCCTTAAAAAGTGGGAGGCACATATACAAACTGTTGTAATTCCTACACCTTTCACCTGATTTGGATGTAAATACCCTCAAATTAAAGCTGAAAGTTTGCAGTTAAAGCACATCTTGTTTGTTTCATTTCAAATCCATTGTGGTGGTGTATAGAGCCAAAAAGATTAGAATTGTGTCGATGTCCCAATATTTATGGACCTGACTGTATATTGCTCACGCATTCCATGGCAAATGTGTAATTACACCCCAAAATATATTCTGCTGCTTCTCCTGAGTACAGGAATACCACATGTGTGAGACTTTTTGGGAGCCTAGCTGTGTACGGGACCCCAAAAAACCAATCACCACCTTCAGAATTTCAAAATGGAAGGTGTGCTCTCACTGTGTCCCTAAATACGAGTGCCACATCCCGATATGAGAAGCATATTTGAGGATTCCCCTTGGGGTGGGACTTTGGAGGTCACTCAAAAGATATACAAAAAATTGTATTTAAATATATATTGGTTTTATTACAAAAATAATAAAAAGTAAACATACACAAATAACATTGAAAGCTAATAAAATTATTGGCAAAACTGATATTGATATGATGGTGTGCAAATCACTCAACCAATTATTCCAAGCAAGATCCGACGTTTCAAGGTAAGAACCTCTTCTTCAGGGATTTTTTGGGGAATAATTTTATCTGTAAGTGTTGAAGAAATATATCAAAGCAAACAAGCAGTTGTTGATAATATAGCAACAAAGTATTCAAGTGAACATGTTTTTGAGTATAAACATACATTCATTATAGAACAACATTGTAAGTAAAAAAACGTTGTATACACTTACATGGTTGAAGGATGCATGGACACCACAATTGTTTTGCCATAGATTAAAAACATGGAACATTAGCAACACCCACAGAAATCATCGTCAGCCTTGTCTATAAAAGGGAGGTTTGGTATTTGGAGTGGATCCAATAAAGAAATATAGCATATGGTAGAAAGTGTGCAGACCAGAGGGGGCCCAAATTGCTCCAGCTGGAGTCCAAATTGGCTCAACCAAGGGGGCGGGCGTCAGTCACAGTAATGCTGTAAATAGCAAGGAGATACAATGAATAAGACGTAAAAGGTAAAAATAAAATACAAAAATGTTTGTTTTATCTGGGTACAATGTACAGAGAGTACAATGACGCGGCAAAACCAAAAATATGCACGTATATACAAATACTACATATATAAAAGGCAATAGCCCGATAGATATATGTCTAATGAATGCATGTGTGGCATCTTACTAGGATCAGGCATGGTTGATAGCACTGCTAAAAAAGAAGCTAGTGCATAAAGTTAAATAGAGCCCATGCTCTAGCAATTTTGTGACTATAGAGGATAGCCAGTGAGACTGGATATATAGAGATGAAATATAGTCATGACATAGGCTAAATATGCATATTTATATATGAATAAAGGTTGGTAAATCCCTTTGAAATAATGAGAACTGACCTTAAGACAGCAGACTCCAAGGCAAACTTCCTCCCAGCAGTGGATGTACTCAGTACTCCATGCTGGGAGTGGTGCCTAAATAGGAGCGCAGTCCGATGAGAGCAATCAAGCTGATTGCATCTCCGCCCCCTGGTGGCCCTGGGCTCCCTGAGCGGCGCTCGCCAGACCCGCCCATAACCACGCCCCGATGACCACAGGAAGTGCGTCACCGGAACGAGAGGCCAGAGGCGTAGCCGGCGGGCGTCTCCCACCGGCACGGGATGTGACGTCGCTGAGGCGCACGAATGCGTACAGCGGCGTGTCCCGGAAGTGGAGAGGACATCCGGAGATGTCAGCAGGGACGGTCCCCACCGCCAGGAATCTCTGGGTCTTGTATAACAGACCCGGACCCCGTGCCGGGCTAGAGCAAAGGGTCCACGAGGATGCACGAACATATCCACACAAAAGAATGTCAATCAAACAGATGCATGTACTCTATATAATACATGCAAGTATTAGAAACAGAGATGTCTACATGTTGTGACCATAATAACATCAACTATTATGATCTTGGGCTATTTTATGCTATAGTGGTGCCAATTGGCCACTTGTTAGTAGGCAGCCAAACATACACTCAGCTGCTCTAGTGACCAAAAAGAATATATATAATACATATTAGTATCAAGGCTGAATCGACGAGGCCGTAGGTGGTGTCAGTTCCATGTCCTTTTACAAAATATTTCAAATAAATCCATTGCATTGCATAGACAGAAAAATGTGGGTAGTCAGGTGAATATACAGAGTATCCAAGGAGCTTGGTAGGGAGAGCGTACTATGTGAGAGACTCTGGGAGGAGGAAGATGTCATCTCTCCATACCTCCAGAGGCAAACCCCTCCAAAAAGGGTCTAAACGACACCATGTCGTTAAGGCCTGGGGGTTCCGTTGCCCTTAGCGAATGGATCCATCTCAGCTCCATTTGGAGGAGGCGCTTATTCCAGTCGCCTCCTCTGGGGCTGGGATGGATCCGGTCGAGGGCCAAAAACTTGATCTTAGGGAATTTACCCCCATGTGCACTGGACACATGGCGGCCCAAAGGCAAATCGGGGTCACGTTTACGCATACTTCTAATATGCTTGTACATGCGTTTCCAAAATTCTAATTTGGTTTTTCCAACATAAAAACAATTACATTCGCAAATCAAAAGGTATACGATGCCGATAGTCCTACAATTCACAAAGTGCTTGGCCTTAAACCTCTGGCCATTGGGGAGGATAGGATTCTGCATGGTATGCATGTAACTACAATAGTGGCATGCCCCACAAGAAAAAGTACCTTTGTACTTGCATGGATCGAAAGTAGACTGGCTTTTTAGTTCACTATGCACCAGTCTATCCTTCAAAGCTGGTGCCCGTTTGTATGAGATTGATGGTTTATAAGGTATGTGTGGGCTTAGAACTGGATCCAAGGCTAAAATATGCCAATATTTTTCAATAATTTTCCTTAGGTCCTGATGCTGCTGAGAGAAAGTGGTAATGATCCTCAGAGTATCATCATTTTCACGGACTCTAGGGACAAGAAGTGAGTCTCTGTCGCTTAACAATGCCTTCTTATATGCAGATTTTAGCAGCCTGCGAGAGTAGCCTCTCGCAAGCAATCTGTCCCTCAAACCGGTGGCTGCGGTTTTAAAAGTATCCACGTTGGTACAGTTACGACGTAAACGTAGGTATTGGCTCGACGGGATTGAGCGAATAAGCGGTTGGGGGTGAAAGCTCGTGGCGTGGAGGATGGTGTTCCCAGCAGTGGGCTTACGAAAAAGTCCACTGCGGAGAACACCATCCCCATCACAGAAGACCTCAACGTCCAAAAAGGTTATCCTAGTGGTATCGGCATGCATCGTGAATTTTAGATTAAATTCATTACGATTAAGTCTCTCCATGCATCTATTAAGCAGCTCTCTAGGTCCATCCCAAATCACAAAAACATCATCAATATATTGCATCCATGTGCGGATGCAGTCGGTGTATATCGTGAGATCTTCATCTGCCAGAATTGTTTTCTCCCACTCCCCCAGGTACAAATTGGCGTAGGATGGGGCACAACATGTGCCCATCGCTACGCCCTGTACCTGGAGGAAGTGGGAGCCCTGAAATGAAAAAACGTTGTGTGTTAAAATGAATTCCAACATAGACAGCATAAACTCCCCATATGCGTCCAGGCCCATACTGGTGGCGATTGTGTGGCGTACAGCTGCGACCCCCCTAGAATGGGGGATCGAGCTGTACAATGCCTCAACATCAATCGCCACCAGAAGACACCCCGGAGGCAGGGTGAGATCACTGATCTTTTGTAAGAAATGTATAGTGTCGCGTATGTGAGATGGGAGTTTGACAACAAAAGGTTTCAAAAATTTATCAAGGACTTTGCTTGCGCTGTCTGTAATAGACCCACACCCAGAGATGATGGGCCTCCCTGGGGGGTCCCCAAGGTCCTTATGGACCTTGGGGAGGGCATAAAAAGTTGGAACCACCGGAAAAGATGGGCGAATGTACTCCCAGGTGTCTTTGGTGATAACATTATGCAAATAGGCTGTGTCTACTAACTTATAGAATGCAGTATTGTATTTGGTTATAATATCATTGGTAATAGGTCTATACCATTCACGGTTCCATAATATTTTTTGACACATATGGATGTACTGTACATCGTCCATTAGGACGATGTTGCCCCCTTTATCCGATGGCTTAATTATAATTGATTTGTTTTTAGCAAGGGAGTTTATAGCTTGACGTTGTTGGAATGTAATGTTAGATGCATGTGGAGACCTAATTCTTAACTTATCCACGTCATTGGAAACCATTTTCAAAAAGGCGTTTATATTTGAGTTCTGTATTGGGGGACATTTGTCGGATTTTTTCTTCACAATAGGATGAGGACATGAAGATTCATTGGGTGCTTGATCAACGCTTGCTAATAGCAGGGGAAGATCAACGCGGTCAATGAGATCCTCGTTTTCTTCTAAAAGCGAGATCAAAGTTTCAAGGGCAGGGTTATGCGGAGTATTCAGAGATGTAGCTTTGGGTTCTTTGTTGAATAATACTTTGAAATTTAATTTGCGTGCAAATAGATGCAGGTCCTTGACAAAATCAAATTTGTCAAGGCCTGCATCTGGACAGAAGCTTAATCCCTTCCGAAGAGCCGTGGATTCATCTTCCGTTAAGATATGGCTTGAAAGATTAATAATAGTAGACTCTGTGGGGGGTGAGGGGGGGAGTAATTAGATGGGTGGTGTTGATGTGTGGGGCTGTGGGGATAGCTGGTGAGCTTGTTGGTGAAGAATCTCTAAAAAAGAGGCGTGTTGTAAATCAATGGTGCTGGTAAAAGAAGAAGGGGGTTGGGTGGATGAGGGGTTAGTGACTAATGAGGTCTGGTGATGTGGTAGTGGTTGAAGGTTGTTTTCAGCTAATTGATTTGTAGCAGGTGATTTGAAAAGGGGATAGACATTTTTAGAAGTGGATTTTGTGTTAGGTTTTTTTGAGGAAGATTGATTGCCATGTATATCACCTGGGAAGGGTCTCTTGGGACGATCATTATTAAATGTTTTTGGATTGGAATAAGGATGTTGAACATTTGTTGGTATAGATGGATCGGTTTTTCTATTGATGTTAGAATTATGTTTACGTGTTGTCCAATCATACGCTTTTCCTAATTTGAATGTGTTTTTATCACGATTAAACTTTTTTTGTTTTTTACTCATGATGTTCTTGTTAAATAGGTCTAGGTGTTGTTTTAATTTGGACTCGCGATCCTTAAATGTCTTATGGGTTTTGAAGTTTTGAATTTTTTCACAAAGTGAAGAAATTTCTGTATCCAAGTTTTTTGATCTCAGGGTATACTCCTCGACGAGGTGTTTCATTAAAGAGGTCGAACAGTCACGAAGTGACTGTTCCCACTTCAATTTGAAGGATTGACTTATGTCGTCCAGTGTGGGGAAAATTTGGACTCTAAGTCCAAAGGGATTGATGTTATCTCTGAGGTAGTCGCCAAAAGATTTTACATGCCAAAAAAAAGAGGACTTCTTTTCTAATAATTTTGTTAATTGAAAAAAACATGAAAAAATCTCGATATCTATGTATTCCTTTTGATTGTACTCATCTGTATATTGAGACATAAGTGTCTCCCAGTCATCTCCTACAAACCCCGACATTATAATCACCCACAATATTAATGTCTTAAGCAATGAAATACCACTATAATATTAAATGTAGAATACAAGTGATCCAAACAGTCATAAAGAAAGAAAAAAGTCAAAAAATTGTCATGAAGCAAAGGACAGGGGATGTGAGCTAAGCAACATCCCGAGCCTTTTAAAGGCTTCAAACAGGGACAGCAGTGGGAGCGAGCGGGGATACGGTATTTGCTACCAAAATGTACAAAATGGAAGGTGTGCTCTCACTGTGTCCCTAAATACGAGTGCCACATCCCGATATGAGAAGCATATTTGAGGATTCCCCTTGGGGTGGGACTTTGGAGGTCACTCAAAAGATATACAAAAAATTGTATTTAAATATATATTGGTTTTATTACAAAAATAATAAAAAGTAAACATACACAAATAACATTGAAAGCTAATAAAATTATTGGCAAAACTGATATTGATATGATGGTGTGCAAATCACTCAACCAATTATTCCAAGCAAGATCCGACGTTTCAAGGTAAGAACCTCTTCTTCAGGGATTTTTTGGGGAATAATTTTATCTGTAAGTATTGAAGAAATATATCAAAGCAAACAAGCAGTTGTTGATAATATAGCAACAAAGTATTCATGTGAACATGTTTTTGAGTATAAACATACATTCATTATAGAACAACATTGTAAGTAAAAAAACGTTGTATACACTTACATGGTTGAAGGATGCATGGACACCACAATTGTTTTGCCATAGATTAAAAACATGGAACATTAGCAACACCCACAGAAATCATCGTCAGCCTTGTCTATAAAAGGGAGGTTTGGTATTTGGAGTGGATCCAATAAAGAAATATAGCATATGGTAGAAAGTGTGCAGACCAGAGGGGGCCCAAATTGCTCCAGCTGGAGTCCAAATTGGCTCAACCAAGGGGGCGGGGGTCAGTCACAGTAATGCTGTAAATAGCAAGGAGATACAATGAATAAGACGTAAAAGGTAAAAATAAAATACAAAAATGTTTGTTTTATCTGGGTACAATGTACAGAGAGTACAATGACGCGGCAAAACCAAAAATATGCACGTATATACAAATACTACATATATAAAAGGCAATACCCCGATAGATAGAATCAAGCTGATTGCATCTCCGCCCCCTGGTGGCCCTGGGCTCCCTGAGCGGCGCTCGCCAGACCCGCCCATAACCACGCCCCGATGACCACAGGAAGTGCGTCACCGGAACGAGAGGCCAGAGGCGTAGCCGGCGGGCGTCTCCCACCGGCACGGGATGTGACGTCGCTGAGGCGCACGAATGCGTACAGCGGCGTGTCCCGGAAGTGGAGAGGACATCCGGAGATGTCAGCAGGGACGGTCCCCACCGCCAGGAATCTCTGGGTCTTGTATAACAGACCCGGACCCCGTGCCGGGCTAGAGCAAAGGGTCCACGAGGATGCACGAACATATCCACACAAAAGAATGTCAATCAAACAGATGCATGTACTCTATATAATACATGCAAGTATTAGAAACAGAGATGTCTACATGTTGTGACCATAATAACATCAACTATTATGATCTTGGGCTATTTTATGCTATAGTGGTGCCAATTGGCCACTTGTTAGTAGGCAGCCAAACATACACTCAGCTGCTCTAGTGACCAAAAAGAATATATATAATACATATTAGTATCAAGGCTGAATCGACGAGGCCGTAGGTGGTGTCAGTTCCATGTCCTTTTACAAAATATTTCAAATAAATCCATTGCATTGCATAGACAGAAAAATGTGGGTAGTCAGGTGAATATACAGAGTATCCAAGGAGCTTGGTAGGGAGAGCGTACTATGTGAGAGACTCTGGGAGGAGGAAGATGTCATCTCTCCATACCTCCAGAGGCAAACCCCTCCAAAAAGGGTCTAAACGACACCATGTCGTTAAGGCCTGGGGGTTCCGTTGCCCTTAGCGAATGGATCCATCTCAGCTCCATTTGGAGGAGGCGCTTATTCCAGTCGCCTCCTCTGGGGCTGGGATGGATCCGGTCGAGGGCCAAAAACTTGATCTTAGGGAATTTGCCCCCATGTGCACTGGACACATGGCGGCCCAAAGGCAAATCGGGGTCACGTTTACGCATACTTCTAATATGCTTGTACATGCGTTTCCAAAATTCTAATTTGGTTTTTCCAACATAAAAACAATTACATTCGCAAATCAAAAGGTATACGATGCCGATAGTCCTACAATTCACAAAGTGCTTGGCCTTAAACCTCTGGCCATTGGGGAGGATAGGATTCTGCATGGTATGCATGTAACTACAATAGTGGCATGCCCCACAAGAAAAAGTACCTTTGTACTTGCATGGATCGAAAGTAGACTGGCTTTTTAGTTCACTATGCACCAGTCTATCCTTCAAAGCTGGTGCCCGTTTGTATGAGATTGATGGTTTATAAGGTATGTGTGAGCTTAGAACTGGATCCAAGGCTAAAATATGCCAATATTTTTCAATAATTTTCCTTAGGTCCTGATGCTGCTGAGAGAAAGTGGTAATGATCCTCAGAGTATCATCATTTTCACGGACTCTAGGGACAAGAAGTGAGTCTCTGTCGCTTAACAATGCCTTCTTATATGCAGATTTTAGCAGCCTGCGAGAGTAGCCTCTCGCAAGCAATCTGTCCCTCAAACCGGTGGCTGCGGTTTTAAAAGTATCCACGTTGGTACAGTTACGACGTAAACGTAGGTATTGGCTCGACGGGATTGAGCGAATAAGCGGTTGGGGGTGAAAGCTCGTGGCGTGGAGGATGGTGTTCCCAGCAGTGGGCTTACGAAAAAGTCCACTGCGGAGAACACCATCCCCATCACAGAAGACCTCAACGTCCAAAAAGGTTATCCTAGTGGTATCGGCATGCATCGTGAATTTTAGATTAAATTCAATACGATTAAGTCTCTCCATGCATCTATTAAGCAGCTCTCTAGGTCCATCCCAAATCACAAAAACATCATCAATATATCGCATCCATGTGCGGATGCAGTCGGTGTATATCGTGAGATCTTCATCTGCCAGAATTGTTTTCTCCCACTCCCCCAGGTACAAATTGGCGTAGGATGGGGCACAACATGTACCCATCGCTACGCCCTGTACCTGGAGGAAGTGGGAGCCCTGAAATGAAAAAACGTTGTGTGTTAAAATGAATTCCAACATAGACAGCATAAACTCCCCATATGCGTCCAGGCCCATACTGGTGGCGATTGTGTGGCGTACTTTCTGTCTATGCAATGCAATGGATTTATTTGAAATATTTTGTAAAAGGACATGGAACTGACACCACCTACGGCCTCGTCGATTCAGCCTTGATACTAATATGTATTATATATATTCTTTTTGGTCACTAGAGCAGCTGAGTGTATGTTTGGCTGCCTACTAACAAGTGGCCAATTGGCACCACTATAGCATAAAATAGCCCAAGATCATAATAGTTGATGTTATTATGGTCACAACATGTAGACATCTCTGTTTCTAATACTTGCATGTATTATATAGAGTACATGCATCTGTTTGATTGACATTCTTTTGTGTGGATATGTTCGTGCATCCTCGTGGACCCTTTGCTCTAGCCCGGCACGGGGTCCGGGTCTGTTATACAAGACCCAGAGATTCCTGGCGGTGGGGACCTTCCCTGCTGACATCTCCGGATGTCCTCTCCACTTCCGGGACACGCCGCTGTACGCATTCGTGCGCCTCAGCGACGTCACATCCCGTGCCGGTGGGAGACGCCCGCCGGCTACGCCTCTGGCCTCTCGTTCCGGTGACGCACTTCCTGTGGTCATCGGGGCGTGGTTATGGGCGGGTCTGGCGAGCGCCGCTCAGGGAGCCCAGGGCCACCAGGGGGCGGAGATGCAATCAGCTTGATTGCTCTCATCGGACTGCGCTCCTATTTAGGCACCACTCCCAGCATGGAGTACTGAGTACATCCACTGCTGGGAGGAAGTTTGCCTTGGAGTCTGCTGTCTTAAGGTCAGTTCTCATTATTTCAAAGGGATTTACCAACCTTTATTCATATATAAATATGCATATTTAGCCTATGTCATGACTATATTTCATCACTATATATCCAGTCTCACTGGCTATCCTCTATAGTCACAAAATTGCTAGAGCGTGGGCTCTATTTAACTTTATGCACTAGCTTCTTTTTTAGCAGTGCTATCAACCATGCCTGATCCTAGTAAGATGCCACACATGCATTCATTAGACATATATCTATCGGGCTATTGCCTTTTATATATGTAGTATTTGTATATACGTGCATATTTTTGGTTTTGCCGCGTCATTGTACTCTCTGTACATTGTACCCAGATAAAACAAACATTTTTGTATTTTATTTTTACCTTTTACGTCTTATTCATTGTATCTCCTTGCTATTTACAGCATTACTGTGACTGACCCCCGCCCCCTTGGTTGAGCCAATTTGGACTCCAGCTGGAGCAATTTGGGCCCCCTCTGGTCTGCACACTTTCTACCATATGCTATATTTCTTTATTGGATCCACTCCAAATACCAAACCTCCCTTTTATAGACAAGGCTGACGATGATTTCTGTGGGTGTTGCTAATGTTCCATGTTTTTAATCTATGGCAAAACAATTGTGGTGTCCATGCATCCTTCAACCATGTAAGTGTATACAACGTTTTTTTACTTACAATGTTGTTCTATAATGAATGTATGTTTATACTCAAAAACATGTTCACATGAATACTTTGTTGCTATATTATCAACAACTGCTTGTTTGCTTTGATATATTTCTTCAATACTTACAGATAAAATTATTCCCCAAAAAATCCCTGAAGAAGAGGTTCTTACCTTGAAACGTCGGATCTTGCTTGGAATAATTGGTTGAGTGATTTGCACACCATCATATCAATATCAGTTTTGCCAATAATTTTATTAGCTTTCAATGTTATTTGTGTATGTTTACTTTTTATTATTTTTGTAATAAAACCAATATATATTTAAATACAATTTTTTGTATATCTTTTGAGTGACCTCCAAAGTCCCACCCCAAGGGGAATCCTCAAATATGCTTCTCATATCGGGATGTGGCACTCGTATTTAGGGACACAGTGAGAGCACACCTTCCATTTTGTACATTTTGGTAGCAAATACCGTATCCCCGCTCGCTCCCACTGCTGTCCCTGTTTGAAGCCTTTAAAAGGCTCGGGATGTTGCTTAGCTCACATCCCCTGTCCTTTGCTTCATGACAATTTTTTGACTTTTTTCTTTCTTTATGACTGTTTGGATCACTTGTATTCTACATTTAATATTATAGTGGTATTTCATTGCTTAAGACATTAATATTGTGGGTGATTATAATGTCGGGGTTTGTAGGAGATGACTGGGAGACACTTATGTCTCAATATACAGATGAGTACAATCAAAAGGAATACATAGATAGAGATTTTTTCATGTTTTTTTCAATTAACAAAATTATTAGAAAAGAAGTCCTCTTTTTTTTGGCATGTAAAATCTTTTGGCGACTACCTCAGAGATAACATCAATCCCTTTGGACTTAGAGTCCAAATTTTCCCCACACTGGACGACATAAGTCAATCCTTCAAATTGAAGTGGGAACAGTCACTTCGTGACTGTTCGGCCTCTTTAATGAAACACCTCGTCGAGGAGTATACCCTGAGATCAAAAAACTTGGATACAGAAATTTCTTCACTTTGTGAAAAAATTCAAAACTTCAAAACCCATAAGACATTTAAGGATCGCGAGTCCAAATTAAAACAACACCTAGACCTATTTAACAAGAACATCATGAGTAAAAAACAAAAAAAGTTTAATCGTGATAAAAACACATTCAAATTAGGAAAAGCGTATGATTGGACAACACGTAAACATAATTCTAACATCAATAGAAAAACCGATCCATCTATACCAACAAATGTTCAACATCCTTATTCCAATCCAAAAACATTTAATAATGATCGTCCCAAGAGACCCTTCCCAGGTGATATACATGGCAATCAATCTTCCTCAAAAAAACCTAACACAAAATCCACTTCTAAAAATGTCTATCCCCTTTTCAAATCACCTGCTACAAATCAATTAGCTGAAAACAACCTTCAACCACTACCACATCACCAGACCTCATTAGTCACTAACCCCTCATCCACCCAACCCCCTTCTTCTTTTACCAGCACCATTGATTTACAACACGCCTCTTTTTTAGAGATTCTTCACCAACAAGCTCACCAGCTATCCCCACAGCCCCACACATCAACACCACCCATCTAATTACTCCCCCCTCACCCCCCACAGAGTCTACTATTATTAATCTTTCAAGCCATATCTTAACGGAAGATGAATCCACGGCTCTTCGGAAGGGATTAAGCTTCTGTCCAGATGCAGGCCTTGACAAATTTGATTTTGTCAAGGACCTGCATCTATTTGCACGCAAATTAAATTTCAAAGTATTATTCAACAAAGAACCCAAAGCTACATCTCTGAATACTCCGCATAACCCTGCCCTTGAAACTTTGATCTCGCTTTTAGAAGAAAACGAGGATCTCATTGACCGCGTTGATCTTCCCCCTGCTATTAGCAAGCGTTGATCAAGCACCCAATGAATCTTCATGTCCTCATCCTATTGTGAAGAAAAAATCCGACAAATGTCCCCCAATACAGAACTCAAATATAAACGCCTTTTTGAAAATGGTTTCCAATGACGTGGATAAGTTAAGAATTAGGTCTCCACATGCATCTAACATTACATTCCAACAACGTCAAGCTATAAACTCCCTTGCTAAAAACAAATCAATTATAATTAAGCCATCGGATAAAGGGGGCAACATCGTCCTAATGGACGATGTACAGTACATCCATATGTGTCAAAAAATATTATGGAACCGTGAATGGTATAGACCTATTACCAATGATATTATAACCAAATACAATACTGCATTCTATAAGTTAGTAGACACAGCCTATTTGCATAACGTTATCACCAAAGACACCTGGGAGTACATTCGCCCATCTTTTCCGGTGGTTCCAACTTTTTATGCCCTCCCCAAGGTCCATAAGGACCTTGGGGACCCCCCAGGGAGGCCCATCATCTCTGGGTGTGGGTCTATTACAGACAGCGCAAGCAAAGTCCTTGATAAATTTTTGAAACCTTTTGTTGTCAAACTCCCATCTCACATACGCGACACTATACATTTCTTACAAAAGATCAGTGATCTCACCCTGCCTCCGGGGTGTCTTCTGGTGGCGATTGATGTTGAGGCATTGTACAGCTCGATCCCCCATTCTAGGGGGGTCGCAGCTGTACGCCACACAATCGCCACCAGTATGGGCCTGGACGCATATGGGGAGTTTATGCTGTCTATGTTGGAATTCATTTTAACACACAACGTTTTTTCATTTCAGGGCTCCCACTTCCTCCAGGTACAGGGCGTAGCGATAGGCACATGTTGTGCCCCATCCTACGCCAATTTGTACCTGGGGGAGTGGGAGAAAACAATTCTGGCAGATGAAGATCTCACGATATACACCGACTGCATCCGCACATGGATGCGATATATTGATGATGTTTTTGTGATTTGGGATGGACCTAGAGAGCTGCTTAATAGATGCATGGAGAGACTTAATCGTAATGAATTTAATCTAAAATTCACGATGCATGCCGATACCACTAGGATAACCTTTTTGGACGTTGAGGTCTTCTGTGATGGGGATGGTGTTCTCCGCAGTGGACTTTTTCGTAAGCCCACTGCTGGGAACACCATCCTCCACGCCACGAGCTTTCACCCCCAACCGCTTATTCGCTCAATCCCGTCGAGCCAATACCTACGTTTACGTCGTAACTGTACCAACGTGGATACTTTTAAAACCGCAGCCACCGGTTTGAGGGACAGATTGCTTGCGAGAGGCTACTCTCGCAGGCTGCTAAAATCTGCATATAAGAAGGCATTGTTAAGCGACAGAGACTCACTTCTTGTCCCTAGAGTCCGTGAAAATGATGATACTCTGAGGATCATTACCACTTTCTCTCAGCAGCATCAGGACCTAAGGAAAATTATTGAAAAATATTGGCATATTTTAGCCTTGGATCCAGTTCTAAGCCCACACATACCT
Source organism: Pelophylax lessonae (assembly GCF_965119305.1). Lineage (NCBI taxonomy): Eukaryota > Metazoa > Chordata > Amphibia > Anura > Ranidae > Pelophylax > Pelophylax lessonae. The sequence goes on from NC_138775.1 coordinate 121,042,135, forward strand.
TATAAACCATCAATCTCATACAAACGGGCACCAGCTTTGAAGGATAGACTGGTGCATAGTGAACTAAAAAGCCAGTCTACTTTCGATCCATGCAAGTACAAAGGTACTTTTTCTTGTGGGGCATGCCACTATTGTAGTTACATGCATACCATGCAGAATCCTATCCTCCCCAATGGCCAGAGGTTTAAGGCCAAGCACTTTGTGAACTGTAGGACTATCGGCATCGTATACCTTTTGATTTGCGAATGTAATTGTTTTTATGTTGGAAAAACCAAATTAGAATTTTGGAAACGCATGTACAAGCATATTAGAAGTATGCGTAAACGTGACCCCGATTTGCCTTTGGGCCGCCATGTGTCCAGTGCACATGGGGGCAAATTCCCTAAGATCAAGTTTTTGGCCCTCGACCGGATCCATCCCAGCCCCAGAGGAGGCGACTGGAATAAGCGCCTCCTCCAAATGGAGCTGAGATGGATCCATTCGCTAAGGGCAACGGAACCCCCAGGCCTTAACGACATGGTGTCGTTTAGACCCTTTTTGGAGGGGTTTGCCTCTGGAGGTATGGAGAGATGACATCTTCCTCCTCCCAGAGTCTCTCACATAGTACGCTCTCCCTACCAAGCTCCTTGGATACTCTGTATATTCACCTGACTACCCACATTTTTCTGTCTATGCAATGCAATGGATTTATTTGAAATATTTTGTAAAAGGACATGGAACTGACACCACCTACGGCCTCGTCGATTCAGCCTTGATACTAATATGTATTATATATATTCTTTTTGGTCACTAGAGCAGCTGAGTGTATGTTTGGCTGCCTACTAACAAGTGGCCAATTGGCACCACTATAGCATAAAATAGCCCAAGATCATAATAGTTGATGTTATTATGGTCACAACATGTAGAAATCTCTGTTTCTAATACTTGCATGTATTATATAGAGTACATGCATCTGTTTGATTGACATTCTTTTGTGTGGATATGTTCGTGCATCCTCGTGGACCCTTTGCTCTAGCCCGGCACGGGGTCCGGGTCTGTTATACAAGACCCAGAGATTCCTGGCGGTGGGGACCTTCCCTGCTGACATCTCCGGATGTCCTCTCCACTTCCGGGACACGCCGCTGTACACATTCGTGCGCCTCAGCGACGTCACATCCCGTGCCGGTGGGAGACGCCCGCCGGCTACGCCTCTGGCCTCTCGTTCCGGTGACGCACTTCCTGTGGTCATCGGGGCGTGGTTATGGGCGGGTCTGGCGAGTGCCGCTCAGGGAGCCCAGGGCCACCAGGGGGCGGAGATGCAATCAGCTTGATTGCTCTCATCGGACTGCGCTCCTATTTAGGCACCACTCCCAGCATGGAGTACTGAGTACATCCACTGCTGGGAGGAAGTTTGCCTTGGAGTCTGCTGTCTTAAGGTCAGTTCTTATTATTTCAAAGGGATTTACCAACCTTTATTCATATATAAATATGCATATTTAGCCTATGTCATGACTATATTTCATCTCTATATATCCAGTCTCACTGGCTATCCTCTATAGTCACAAAATTGCTAGAGCGTGGGCTCTATTTAACTTTATGCACTAGCTTCTTTTTTAGCAGTGCTATCAACCATGCCTGATCCTAGTAAGATGCCACACATGCATTCATTAGACATATATCTATCGGGCTATTGCCTTTTATATATGTAGTATTTGTATATACGTGCATATTTTTGGTTTTGCCGCGTCATTGTACTCTCTGTACATTGTACCCAGATAAAACAAACATTTTTGTATTTTATTTTTACCTTTTACGTCTTATTCATTGTATCTCCTTGCTATTTACAGCATTACTGTGACTGACCCCCGCCCCCTTGGTTGAGCCAATTTGGACTCCAGCTGGAGCAATTTGGGCCCCCTCTGGTCTGCACACTTTCTACCATATGCTATATTTCTTTATTGGATCCACTCCAAATACCAAACCTCCCTTTTATAGACAAGGCTGACGATGATTTCTGTGGGTGTTGCTAATGTTCCATGTTTTTAATCTATGGCAAAACAATTGTGGTGTCCATGCATCCTTCAACCATGTAAGTGTATACAACGTTTTTTTACTTACAATGTTGTTCTATAATGAATGTATGTTTATACTCAAAAACATGTTCACATGAATACTTTGTTGCTATATTATCAACAACTGCTTGTTTGCTTTGATATATTTCTTCAATACTTACAGATAAAATTATTCCCCAAAAAATCCCTGAAGAAGAGGTTCTTACCTTGAAACGTCGGATCTTGCTTGGAATAATTGGTTGAGTGATTTGCACACCATCATATCAATATCAGTTTTGCCAATAATTTTATTAGCTTTCAATGTTATTTGTGTATGTTTACTTTTTATTATTTTTGTAATAAAACCAATATATATTTAAATACAATTTTTTGTATATCTTTTGAGTGACCTCCAAAGTCCCACCCCAAGGGGAATCCTCAAATATGCTTCAGAATTTCAAAGGGCGTAAATTTCTCATTGCACTTTCTCACTGCCTATCACGGTTTCAGAGGCCCTGAAATGTCAAGATAGCACAAAACCCCCCAAATGACCCTATTTTGGAAAGTAGACAGCCCAAGCTATTTGCTGAGAGACATGGTGAGTCCATTGAATATTTTATATTTTGCCACAAGTTTTGGGAAAATTTATTTTTTTTTTATGTTTTTTTTAACACAAAGTTTTCACTAAAAGATAAATAGCTCACTCATGACATGGGTATATGTGGAATGACACCCCAAAATACATTCTGCTGCTTCTCCTGACTACAGGGATACCACATATGTGAGACTTTTTGGGAGCCTAGCTATGTACGGGACCCTGAAATCCAATCACCACCTTCAGGTTTTCTAATGGCGTAAATTGTGCATTTTACTTCCGCACTACCTGTCACAGTTTCAGAGGCCCTGAAATTTCAAGATAGCCCAAACCCCCCCCCCCCCAAAAGACCCCATTTTGGAAAGTAGACACCCCAAGCTATTTGCTGAGAGGCATTTGAGTCCATGGAATATTTTATATTTTGCCACAGGTTTTGAGAAATTTACTTTTTTTTTTCATTTTTAAAACAAGGTTGTCACTAAATGATATTTTTCTCACACATGCCATGGGTATATGTGAAATTACACCCCAAAATACATTATGCTGCTTCTCCTGAGTATGGGGATAAACCATGTGTGAGATTTTTTGGAAGTCTAGCCCTGTACAGGACCCCGAAATCCAATCACCACCTTCAGGCTTAACAAAGGGCGTAAATTGTTGATTTCACTCCTCACTACCTGTCACAGTTTAGGAGGCCATGAAATGCCAACAAAGTACAACACCCCCCCCCCCCCAAATGACCCCTTTTTGGAAAGTAGACATCCTAAGCTATTTGCTGAGAGGCACGTTGAGTGTTTTGCAGATCTCACTTTTTGTCAAAAAGTTTTGAAAATTGAAAAAAGAGGAAAAAAAATGCATTTTCCTCTATTTTATTTTTTCTATTTTGAAGCATTTGGCTGAATATGAGCAGATAATATTGCCCGAAACACTTCAGAATTCATCCTGCTGCTTTTGTCAGCAGTCACATCATCAATAAATACAAGAGAACCAGTTCCATTGGCAGCCATACATGCCCACGCCATGACACTACCACCACCATGCTTCACTGATGAGGTGGTATGCTTTGGATCATGAGCAGTTCCTTTCCTTCTCCATACTATTCTCTTCCCATCACTCTAGTACAAGTTGATCTTGGTCTCATCTGTCCATAGGATGTTGTTCCAGAACTGTGAAGGCTTTTTTAGATGTTGTTTGGCAAACTCTAATCTGGCCTTCCTGTTTTTGAGGCTCACCAATGGTTTACATCTTGTGGTGAACCCTCTGTATTCACTCTGCTGAAGTCTTCTCTTGATTGTTGACTTTCACACACATACACCTACCTCCTGGAGAGTGTTCTTGATCAGGCCAACTGTTGTGAAGGGTGTTTTCTTCACCAGGAAAATAATTCTTCGTCATTCACCACAGTTGTTTTCCGTGGTCTTCCGGGTCTTTTGGTGAAGCTGAGCTCACCGCTGCGTTCTTTCTTTTTAAGGATGTTAGAAACAGTTGATTCGGCCACCCCTAATGTTTTTGCTATCTCTCTGATGGGTTTGTTTTGTTTTTTCAGCCTAATGATGGCTTGCTTCACTGATAGTGACAGCTCTTTGGATCTCATATTGAGAGTTGACAGCAACAGATTCCAAATGCAAATAGCACACTTGAAATTAACTCTGAACCTTTGATCTGCTCCTTGTAAATGGGATAATGAGGGAATAACACACACCTGGCCATGGAACAGCTGAGCAGCCAATTGTCCCATTACTTTTGGTCCCTTAAAAAGTGGGAGGCACATATACAAACTGTTGTAATTCCTACACCTTTCACCTGATTTGGATGTAAATACCCTCAAATTAAAGCTGAAAGTTTGCAGTTAAAGCACATCTTGTTTGTTTCATTTCAAATCCATTGTGGTGGTGTATAGAGCCAAAAAGATTAGAATTGTGTCGATGTCCCAATATTTATGGACCTGACTGTATATTGCTCACGCATTCCATGGCAAATGTGTAATTACACCCCAAAATATATTCTGCTGCTTCTCCTGAGTACAGGAATACCACATGTGTGAGACTTTTTGGGAGCCTAGCTGTGTACGGGACCCCAAAAAACCAATCACCACCTTCAGAATTTCAAAATGGAAGGTGTGCTCTCACTGTGTCCCTAAATACGAGTGCCACATCCCGATATGAGAAGCATATTTGAGGATTCCCCTTGGGGTGGGACTTTGGAGGTCACTCAAAAGATATACAAAAAATTGTATTTAAATATATATTGGTTTTATTACAAAAATAATAAAAAGTAAACATACACAAATAACATTGAAAGCTAATAAAATTATTGGCAAAACTGATATTGATATGATGGTGTGCAAATCACTCAACCAATTATTCCAAGCAAGATCCGACGTTTCAAGGTAAGAACCTCTTCTTCAGGGATTTTTTGGGGAATAATTTTATCTGTAAGTGTTGAAGAAATATATCAAAGCAAACAAGCAGTTGTTGATAATATAGCAACAAAGTATTCAAGTGAACATGTTTTTGAGTATAAACATACATTCATTATAGAACAACATTGTAAGTAAAAAAACGTTGTATACACTTACATGGTTGAAGGATGCATGGACACCACAATTGTTTTGCCATAGATTAAAAACATGGAACATTAGCAACACCCACAGAAATCATCGTCAGCCTTGTCTATAAAAGGGAGGTTTGGTATTTGGAGTGGATCCAATAAAGAAATATAGCATATGGTAGAAAGTGTGCAGACCAGAGGGGGCCCAAATTGCTCCAGCTGGAGTCCAAATTGGCTCAACCAAGGGGGCGGGCGTCAGTCACAGTAATGCTGTAAATAGCAAGGAGATACAATGAATAAGACGTAAAAGGTAAAAATAAAATACAAAAATGTTTGTTTTATCTGGGTACAATGTACAGAGAGTACAATGACGCGGCAAAACCAAAAATATGCACGTATATACAAATACTACATATATAAAAGGCAATAGCCCGATAGATATATGTCTAATGAATGCATGTGTGGCATCTTACTAGGATCAGGCATGGTTGATAGCACTGCTAAAAAAGAAGCTAGTGCATAAAGTTAAATAGAGCCCATGCTCTAGCAATTTTGTGACTATAGAGGATAGCCAGTGAGACTGGATATATAGAGATGAAATATAGTCATGACATAGGCTAAATATGCATATTTATATATGAATAAAGGTTGGTAAATCCCTTTGAAATAATGAGAACTGACCTTAAGACAGCAGACTCCAAGGCAAACTTCCTCCCAGCAGTGGATGTACTCAGTACTCCATGCTGGGAGTGGTGCCTAAATAGGAGCGCAGTCCGATGAGAGCAATCAAGCTGATTGCATCTCCGCCCCCTGGTGGCCCTGGGCTCCCTGAGCGGCGCTCGCCAGACCCGCCCATAACCACGCCCCGATGACCACAGGAAGTGCGTCACCGGAACGAGAGGCCAGAGGCGTAGCCGGCGGGCGTCTCCCACCGGCACGGGATGTGACGTCGCTGAGGCGCACGAATGCGTACAGCGGCGTGTCCCGGAAGTGGAGAGGACATCCGGAGATGTCAGCAGGGACGGTCCCCACCGCCAGGAATCTCTGGGTCTTGTATAACAGACCCGGACCCCGTGCCGGGCTAGAGCAAAGGGTCCACGAGGATGCACGAACATATCCACACAAAAGAATGTCAATCAAACAGATGCATGTACTCTATATAATACATGCAAGTATTAGAAACAGAGATGTCTACATGTTGTGACCATAATAACATCAACTATTATGATCTTGGGCTATTTTATGCTATAGTGGTGCCAATTGGCCACTTGTTAGTAGGCAGCCAAACATACACTCAGCTGCTCTAGTGACCAAAAAGAATATATATAATACATATTAGTATCAAGGCTGAATCGACGAGGCCGTAGGTGGTGTCAGTTCCATGTCCTTTTACAAAATATTTCAAATAAATCCATTGCATTGCATAGACAGAAAAATGTGGGTAGTCAGGTGAATATACAGAGTATCCAAGGAGCTTGGTAGGGAGAGCGTACTATGTGAGAGACTCTGGGAGGAGGAAGATGTCATCTCTCCATACCTCCAGAGGCAAACCCCTCCAAAAAGGGTCTAAACGACACCATGTCGTTAAGGCCTGGGGGTTCCGTTGCCCTTAGCGAATGGATCCATCTCAGCTCCATTTGGAGGAGGCGCTTATTCCAGTCGCCTCCTCTGGGGCTGGGATGGATCCGGTCGAGGGCCAAAAACTTGATCTTAGGGAATTTACCCCCATGTGCACTGGACACATGGCGGCCCAAAGGCAAATCGGGGTCACGTTTACGCATACTTCTAATATGCTTGTACATGCGTTTCCAAAATTCTAATTTGGTTTTTCCAACATAAAAACAATTACATTCGCAAATCAAAAGGTATACGATGCCGATAGTCCTACAATTCACAAAGTGCTTGGCCTTAAACCTCTGGCCATTGGGGAGGATAGGATTCTGCATGGTATGCATGTAACTACAATAGTGGCATGCCCCACAAGAAAAAGTACCTTTGTACTTGCATGGATCGAAAGTAGACTGGCTTTTTAGTTCACTATGCACCAGTCTATCCTTCAAAGCTGGTGCCCGTTTGTATGAGATTGATGGTTTATAAGGTATGTGTGGGCTTAGAACTGGATCCAAGGCTAAAATATGCCAATATTTTTCAATAATTTTCCTTAGGTCCTGATGCTGCTGAGAGAAAGTGGTAATGATCCTCAGAGTATCATCATTTTCACGGACTCTAGGGACAAGAAGTGAGTCTCTGTCGCTTAACAATGCCTTCTTATATGCAGATTTTAGCAGCCTGCGAGAGTAGCCTCTCGCAAGCAATCTGTCCCTCAAACCGGTGGCTGCGGTTTTAAAAGTATCCACGTTGGTACAGTTACGACGTAAACGTAGGTATTGGCTCGACGGGATTGAGCGAATAAGCGGTTGGGGGTGAAAGCTCGTGGCGTGGAGGATGGTGTTCCCAGCAGTGGGCTTACGAAAAAGTCCACTGCGGAGAACACCATCCCCATCACAGAAGACCTCAACGTCCAAAAAGGTTATCCTAGTGGTATCGGCATGCATCGTGAATTTTAGATTAAATTCATTACGATTAAGTCTCTCCATGCATCTATTAAGCAGCTCTCTAGGTCCATCCCAAATCACAAAAACATCATCAATATATCGCATCCATGTGCGGATGCAGTCGGTGTATATCGTGAGATCTTCATCTGCCAGAATTGTTTTCTCCCACTCCCCCAGGTACAAATTGGCGTAGGATGGGGCACAACATGTGCCCATCGCTACGCCCTGTACCTGGAGGAAGTGGGAGCCCTGAAATGAAAAAACGTTGTGTGTTAAAATGAATTCCAACATAGACAGCATAAACTCCCCATATGCGTCCAGGCCCATACTGGTGGCGATTGTGTGGCGTACAGCTGCGACCCCCCTAGAATGGGGGATCGAGCTGTACAATGCCTCAACATCAATCGCCACCAGAAGACACCCCGGAGGCAGGGTGAGATCACTGATCTTTTGTAAGAAATGTATAGTGTCGCGTATGTGAGATGGGAGTTTGACAACAAAAGGTTTCAAAAATTTATCAAGGACTTTGCTTGCGCTGTCTGTAATAGACCCACACCCAGAGATGATGGGCCTCCCTGGGGGGTCCCCAAGGTCCTTATGGACCTTGGGGAGGGCATAAAAAGTTGGAACCACCGGAAAAGATGGGCGAATGTACTCCCAGGTGTCTTTGGTGATAACATTATGCAAATAGGCTGTGTCTACTAACTTATAGAATGCAGTATTGTATTTGGTTATAATATCATTGGTAATAGGTCTATACCATTCACGGTTCCATAATATTTTTTGACACATATGGATGTACTGTACATCGTCCATTAGGACGATGTTGCCCCCTTTATCCGATGGCTTAATTATAATTGATTTGTTTTTAGCAAGGGAGTTTATAGCTTGACGTTGTTGGAATGTAATGTTAGATGCATGTGGAGACCTAATTCTTAACTTATCCACGTCATTGGAAACCATTTTCAAAAAGGCGTTTATATTTGAGTTCTGTATTGGGGGACATTTGTCGGATTTTTTCTTCACAATAGGATGAGGACATGAAGATTCATTGGGTGCTTGATCAACGCTTGCTAATAGCAGGGGAAGATCAACGCGGTCAATGAGATCCTCGTTTTCTTCTAAAAGCGAGATCAAAGTTTCAAGGGCAGGGTTATGCGGAGTATTCAGAGATGTAGCTTTGGGTTCTTTGTTGAATAATACTTTGAAATTTAATTTGCGTGCAAATAGATGCAGGTCCTTGACAAAATCAAATTTGTCAAGGCCTGCATCTGGACAGAAGCTTAATCCCTTCCGAAGAGCCGTGGATTCATCTTCCGTTAAGATATGGCTTGAAAGATTAATAATAGTAGACTCTGTGGGGGGTGAGGGGGGAGTAATTAGATGGGTGGTGTTGATGTGTGGGGCTGTGGGGATAGCTGGTGAGCTTGTTGGTGAAGAATCTCTAAAAAAGAGGCGTGTTGTAAATCAATGGTGCTGGTAAAAGAAGAAGGGGGTTGGGTGGATGAGGGGTTAGTGACTAATGAGGTCTGGTGATGTGGTAGTGGTTGAAGGTTGTTTTCAGCTAATTGATTTGTAGCAGGTGATTTGAAAAGGGGATAGACATTTTTAGAAGTGGATTTTGTGTTAGGTTTTTTTGAGGAAGATTGATTGCCATGTATATCACCTGGGAAGGGTCTCTTGGGACGATCATTATTAAATGTTTTTGGATTGGAATAAGGATGTTGAACATTTGTTGGTATAGATGGATCGGTTTTTCTATTGATGTTAGAATTATGTTTACGTGTTGTCCAATCATACGCTTTTCCTAATTTGAATGTGTTTTTATCACGATTAAACTTTTTTTGTTTTTTACTCATGATGTTCTTGTTAAATAGGTCTAGGTGTTGTTTTAATTTGGACTCGCGATCCTTAAATGTCTTATGGGTTTTGAAGTTTTGAATTTTTTCACAAAGTGAAGAAATTTCTGTATCCAAGTTTTTTGATCTCAGGGTATACTCCTCGACGAGGTGTTTCATTAAAGAGGTCGAACAGTCACGAAGTGACTGTTCCCACTTCAATTTGAAGGATTGACTTATGTCGTCCAGTGTGGGGAAAATTTGGACTCTAAGTCCAAAGGGATTGATGTTATCTCTGAGGTAGTCGCCAAAAGATTTTACATGCCAAAAAAAAGAGGACTTCTTTTCTAATAATTTTGTTAATTGAAAAAAACATGAAAAAATCTCGATATCTATGTATTCCTTTTGATTGTACTCATCTGCATATTGAGACATAAGTGTCTCCCAGTCATCTCCTACAAACCCCGACATTATAATCACCCACAATATTAATGTCTTAAGCAATGAAATACCACTATAATATTAAATGTAGAATACAAGTGATCCAAACAGTCATAAAGAAAGAAAAAAGTCAAAAAATTGTCATGAAGCAAAGGACAGGGGATGTGAGCTAAGCAACATCCCGAGCCTTTTAAAGGCTTCAAACAGGGACAGCAGTGGGAGCGAGCGGGGATACGGTATTTGCTACCAAAATGTACAAAATGGAAGGTGTGCTCTCACTGTGTCCCTAAATACGAGTGCCACATCCCGATATGAGAAGCATATTTGAGGATTCCCCTTGGGGTGGGACTTTGGAGGTCACTCAAAAGATATACAAAAAATTGTATTTAAATATATATTGGTTTTATTACAAAAATAATAAAAAGTAAACATACACAAATAACATTGAAAGCTAATAAAATTATTGGCAAAACTGATATTGATATGATGGTGTGCAAATCACTCAACCAATTATTCCAAGCAAGATCCGACGTTTCAAGGTAAGAACCTCTTCTTCAGGGATTTTTTGGGGAATAATTTTATCTGTAAGTATTGAAGAAATATATCAAAGCAAACAAGCAGTTGTTGATAATATAGCAACAAAGTATTCATGTGAACATGTTTTTGAGTATAAACATACATTCATTATAGAACAACATTGTAAGTAAAAAAACGTTGTATACACTTACATGGTTGAAGGATGCATGGACACCACAATTGTTTTGCCATAGATTAAAAACATGGAACATTAGCAACACCCACAGAAATCATCGTCAGCCTTGTCTATAAAAGGGAGGTTTGGTATTTGGAGTGGATCCAATAAAGAAATATAGCATATGGTAGAAAGTGTGCAGACCAGAGGGGGCCCAAATTGCTCCAGCTGGAGTCCAAATTGGCTCAACCAAGGGGGCGGGGGTCAGTCACAGTAATGCTGTAAATAGCAAGGAGATACAATGAATAAGACGTAAAAGGTAAAAATAAAATACAAAAATGTTTGTTTTATCTGGGTACAATGTACAGAGAGTACAATGACGCGGCAAAACCAAAAATATGCACGTATATACAAATACTACATATATAAAAGGCAATACCCCGATAGATAGAATCAAGCTGATTGCATCTCCGCCCCCTGGTGGCCCTGGGCTCCCTGAGCGGCGCTCGCCAGACCCGCCCATAACCACGCCCCGATGACCACAGGAAGTGCGTCACCGGAACGAGAGGCCAGAGGCGTAGCCGGCGGGCGTCTCCCACCGGCACGGGATGTGACGTCGCTGAGGCGCACGAATGCGTACAGCGGCGTGTCCCGGAAGTGGAGAGGACATCCGGAGATGTCAGCAGGGACGGTCCCCACCGCCAGGAATCTCTGGGTCTTGTATAACAGACCCGGACCCCGTGCCGGGCTAGAGCAAAGGGTCCACGAGGATGCACGAACATATCCACACAAAAGAATGTCAATCAAACAGATGCATGTACTCTATATAATACATGCAAGTATTAGAAACAGAGATGTCTACATGTTGTGACCATAATAACATCAACTATTATGATCTTGGGCTATTTTATGCTATAGTGGTGCCAATTGGCCACTTGTTAGTAGGCAGCCAAACATACACTCAGCTGCTCTAGTGACCAAAAAGAATATATATAATACATATTAGTATCAAGGCTGAATCGACGAGGCCGTAGGTGGTGTCAGTTCCATGTCCTTTTACAAAATATTTCAAATAAATCCATTGCATTGCATAGACAGAAAAATGTGGGTAGTCAGGTGAATATACAGAGTATCCAAGGAGCTTGGTAGGGAGAGCGTACTATGTGAGAGACTCTGGGAGGAGGAAGATGTCATCTCTCCATACCTCCAGAGGCAAACCCCTCCAAAAAGGGTCTAAACGACACCATGTCGTTAAGGCCTGGGGGTTCCGTTGCCCTTAGCGAATGGATCCATCTCAGCTCCATTTGGAGGAGGCGCTTATTCCAGTCGCCTCCTCTGGGGCTGGGATGGATCCGGTCGAGGGCCAAAAACTTGATCTTAGGGAATTTGCCCCCATGTGCACTGGACACATGGCGGCCCAAAGGCAAATCGGGGTCACGTTTACGCATACTTCTAATATGCTTGTACATGCGTTTCCAAAATTCTAATTTGGTTTTTCCAACATAAAAACAATTACATTCGCAAATCAAAAGGTATACGATGCCGATAGTCCTACAATTCACAAAGTGCTTGGCCTTAAACCTCTGGCCATTGGGGAGGATAGGATTCTGCATGGTATGCATGTAACTACAATAGTGGCATGCCCCACAAGAAAAAGTACCTTTGTACTTGCATGGATCGAAAGTAGACTGGCTTTTTAGTTCACTATGCACCAGTCTATCCTTCAAAGCTGGTGCCCGTTTGTATGAGATTGATGGTTTATAAGGTATGTGTGAGCTTAGAACTGGATCCAAGGCTAAAATATGCCAATATTTTTCAATAATTTTCCTTAGGTCCTGATGCTGCTGAGAGAAAGTGGTAATGATCCTCAGAGTATCATCATTTTCACGGACTCTAGGGACAAGAAGTGAGTCTCTGTCGCTTAACAATGCCTTCTTATATGCAGATTTTAGCAGCCTGCGAGAGTAGCCTCTCGCAAGCAATCTGTCCCTCAAACCGGTGGCTGCGGTTTTAAAAGTATCCACGTTGGTACAGTTACGACGTAAACGTAGGTATTGGCTCGACGGGATTGAGCGAATAAGCGGTTGGGGGTGAAAGCTCGTGGCGTGGAGGATGGTGTTCCCAGCAGTGGGCTTACGAAAAAGTCCACTGCGGAGAACACCATCCCCATCACAGAAGACCTCAACGTCCAAAAAGGTTATCCTAGTGGTATCGGCATGCATCGTGAATTTTAGATTAAATTCAATACGATTAAGTCTCTCCATGCATCTATTAAGCAGCTCTCTAGGTCCATCCCAAATCACAAAAACATCATCAATATATCGCATCCATGTGCGGATGCAGTCGGTGTATATCGTGAGATCTTCATCTGCCAGAATTGTTTTCTCCCACTCCCCCAGGTACAAATTGGCGTAGGATGGGGCACAACATGTACCCATCGCTACGCCCTGTACCTGGAGGAAGTGGGAGCCCTGAAATGAAAAAACGTTGTGTGTTAAAATGAATTCCAACATAGACAGCATAAACTCCCCATATGCGTCCAGGCCCATACTGGTGGCGATTGTGTGGCGTACTTTCTGTCTATGCAATGCAATGGATTTATTTGAAATATTTTGTAAAAGGACATGGAACTGACACCACCTACGGCCTCGTCGATTCAGCCTTGATACTAATATGTATTATATATATTCTTTTTGGTCACTAGAGCAGCTGAGTGTATGTTTGGCTGCCTACTAACAAGTGGCCAATTGGCACCACTATAGCATAAAATAGCCCAAGATCATAATAGTTGATGTTATTATGGTCACAACATGTAGACATCTCTGTTTCTAATACTTGCATGTATTATATAGAGTACATGCATCTGTTTGATTGACATTCTTTTGTGTGGATATGTTCGTGCATCCTCGTGGACCCTTTGCTCTAGCCCGGCACGGGGTCCGGGTCTGTTATACAAGACCCAGAGATTCCTGGCGGTGGGGACCTTCCCTGCTGACATCTCCGGATGTCCTCTCCACTTCCGGGACACGCCGCTGTACGCATTCGTGCGCCTCAGCGACGTCACATCCCGTGCCGGTGGGAGACGCCCGCCGGCTACGCCTCTGGCCTCTCGTTCCGGTGACGCACTTCCTGTGGTCATCGGGGCGTGGTTATGGGCGGGTCTGGCGAGCGCCGCTCAGGGAGCCCAGGGCCACCAGGGGGCGGAGATGCAATCAGCTTGATTGCTCTCATCGGACTGCGCTCCTATTTAGGCACCACTCCCAGCATGGAGTACTGAGTACATCCACTGCTGGGAGGAAGTTTGCCTTGGAGTCTGCTGTCTTAAGGTCAGTTCTCATTATTTCAAAGGGATTTACCAACCTTTATTCATATATAAATATGCATATTTAGCCTATGTCATGACTATATTTCATCACTATATATCCAGTCTCACTGGCTATCCTCTATAGTCACAAAATTGCTAGAGCATGGGCTCTATTTAACTTTATGCACTAGCTTCTTTTTTAGCAGTGCTATCAACCATGCCTGATCCTAGTAAGATGCCACACATGCATTCATTAGACATATATCTATCGGGCTATTGCCTTTTATATATGTAGTATTTGTATATACGTGCATATTTTTGGTTTTGCCGCGTCATTGTACTCTCTGTACATTGTACCCAGATAAAACAAACATTTTTGTATTTTATTTTTACCTTTTACGTCTTATTCATTGTATCTCCTTGCTATTTACAGCATTACTGTGACTGACCCCCGCCCCCTTGGTTGAGCCAATTTGGACTCCAGCTGGAGCAATTTGGGCCCCCTCTGGTCTGCACACTTTCTACCATATGCTATATTTCTTTATTGGATCCACTCCAAATACCAAACCTCCCTTTTATAGACAAGGCTGACGATGATTTCTGTGGGTGTTGCTAATGTTCCATGTTTTTAATCTATGGCAAAACAATTGTGGTGTCCATGCATCCTTCAACCATGTAAGTGTATACAACGTTTTTTTACTTACAATGTTGTTCTATAATGAATGTATGTTTATACTCAAAAACATGTTCACATGAATACTTTGTTGCTATATTATCAACAACTGCTTGTTTGCTTTGATATATTTCTTCAATACTTACAGATAAAATTATTCCCCAAAAAATCCCTGAAGAAGAGGTTCTTACCTTGAAACGTCGGATCTTGCTTGGAATAATTGGTTGAGTGATTTGCACACCATCATATCAATATCAGTTTTGCCAATAATTTTATTAGCTTTCAATGTTATTTGTGTATGTTTACTTTTTATTATTTTTGTAATAAAACCAATATATATTTAAATACAATTTTTTGTATATCTTTTGAGTGACCTCCAAAGTCCCACCCCAAGGGGAATCCTCAAATATGCTTCTCATATCGGGATGTGGCACTCGTATTTAGGGACACAGTGAGAGCACACCTTCCATTTTGTACATTTTGGTAGCAAATACCGTATCCCCGCTCGCTCCCACTGCTGTCCCTGTTTGAAGCCTTTAAAAGGCTCGGGATGTTGCTTAGCTCACATCCCCTGTCCTTTGCTTCATGACAATTTTTTGACTTTTTTCTTTCTTTATGACTGTTTGGATCACTTGTATTCTACATTTAATATTATAGTGGTATTTCATTGCTTAAGACATTAATATTGTGGGTGATTATAATGTCGGGGTTTGTAGGAGATGACTGGGAGACACTTATGTCTCAATATACAGATGAGTACAATCAAAAGGAATACATAGATAGAGATTTTTTCATGTTTTTTTCAATTAACAAAATTATTAGAAAAGAAGTCCTCTTTTTTTTGGCATGTAAAATCTTTTGGCGACTACCTCAGAGATAACATCAATCCCTTTGGACTTAGAGTCCAAATTTTCCCCACACTGGACGACATAAGTCAATCCTTCAAATTGAAGTGGGAACAGTCACTTCGTGACTGTTCGACCTCTTTAATGAAACACCTCGTCGAGGAGTATACCCTGAGATCAAAAAACTTGGATACAGAAATTTCTTCACTTTGTGAAAAAATTCAAAACTTCAAAACCCATAAGACATTTAAGGATCGCGAGTCCAAATTAAAACAACACCTAGACCTATTTAACAAGAACATCATGAGTAAAAAACAAAAAAAGTTTAATCGTGATAAAAACACATTCAAATTAGGAAAAGCGTATGATTGGACAACACGTAAACATAATTCTAACATCAATAGAAAAACCGATCCATCTATACCAACAAATGTTCAACATCCTTATTCCAATCCAAAAACATTTAATAATGATCGTCCCAAGAGACCCTTCCCAGGTGATATACATGGCAATCAATCTTCCTCAAAAAAACCTAACACAAAATCCACTTCTAAAAATGTCTATCCCCTTTTCAAATCACCTGCTACAAATCAATTAGCTGAAAACAACCTTCAACCACTACCACATCACCAGACCTCATTAGTCACTAACCCCTCATCCACCCAACCCCCTTCTTCTTTTACCAGCACCATTGATTTACAACACGCCTCTTTTTTAGAGATTCTTCACCAACAAGCTCACCAGCTATCCCCACAGCCCCACACATCAACACCACCCATCTAATTACTCCCCCCTCACCCCCCACAGAGTCTACTATTATTAATCTTTCAAGCCATATCTTAACGGAAGATGAATCCACGGCTCTTCGGAAGGGATTAAGCTTCTGTCCAGATGCAGGCCTTGACAAATTTGATTTTGTCAAGGACCTGCATCTATTTGCACGCAAATTAAATTTCAAAGTATTATTCAACAAAGAACCCAAAGCTACATCTCTGAATACTCCGCATAACCCTGCCCTTGAAACTTTGATCTCGCTTTTAGAAGAAAACGAGGATCTCATTGACCGCGTTGATCTTCCCCTGCTATTAGCAAGCGTTGATCAAGCACCCAATGAATCTTCATGTCCTCATCCTATTGTGAAGAAAAAATCCGACAAATGTCCCCCAATACAGAACTCAAATATAAACGCCTTTTTGAAAATGGTTTCCAATGACGTGGATAAGTTAAGAATTAGGTCTCCACATGCATCTAACATTACATTCCAACAACGTCAAGCTATAAACTCCCTTGCTAAAAACAAATCAATTATAATTAAGCCATCGGATAAAGGGGGCAACATCGTCCTAATGGACGATGTACAGTACATCCATATGTGTCAAAAAATATTATGGAACCGTGAATGGTATAGACCTATTACCAATGATATTATAACCAAATACAATACTGCATTCTATAAGTTAGTAGACACAGCCTATTTGCATAACGTTATCACCAAAGACACCTGGGAGTACATTCGCCCATCTTTTCCGGTGGTTCCAACTTTTTATGCCCTCCCCAAGGTCCATAAGGACCTTGGGGACCCCCCAGGGAGGCCCATCATCTCTGGGTGTGGGTCTATTACAGACAGCGCAAGCAAAGTCCTTGATAAATTTTTGAAACCTTTTGTTGTCAAACTCCCATCTCACATACGCGACACTATACATTTCTTACAAAAGATCAGTGATCTCACCCTGCCTCCGGGGTGTCTTCTGGTGGCGATTGATGTTGAGGCATTGTACAGCTCGATCCCCCATTCTAGGGGGGTCGCAGCTGTACGCCACACAATCGCCACCAGTATGGGCCTGGACGCATATGGGGAGTTTATGCTGTCTATGTTGGAATTCATTTTAACACACAACGTTTTTTCATTTCAGGGCTCCCACTTCCTCCAGGTACAGGGCGTAGCGATAGGCACATGTTGTGCCCCATCCTACGCCAATTTGTACCTGGGGGAGTGGGAGAAAACAATTCTGGCAGATGAAGATCTCACGATATACACCGACTGCATCCGCACATGGATGCGATATATTGATGATGTTTTTGTGATTTGGGATGGACCTAGAGAGCTGCTTAATAGATGCATGGAGAGACTTAATCGTAATGAATTTAATCTAAAATTCACGATGCATGCCGATACCACTAGGATAACCTTTTTGGACGTTGAGGTCTTCTGTGATGGGGATGGTGTTCTCCGCAGTGGACTTTTTCGTAAGCCCACTGCTGGGAACACCATCCTCCACGCCACGAGCTTTCACCCCCAACCGCTTATTCGCTCAATCCCGTCGAGCCAATACCTACGTTTACGTCGTAACTGTACCAACGTGGATACTTTTAAAACCGCAGCCACCGGTTTGAGGGACAGATTGCTTGCGAGAGGCTACTCTCGCAGGCTGCTAAAATCTGCATATAAGAAGGCATTGTTAAGCGACAGAGACTCACTTCTTGTCCCTAGAGTCCGTGAAAATGATGATACTCTGAGGATCATTACCACTTTCTCTCAGCAGCATCAGGACCTAAGGAAAATTATTGAAAAATATTGGCATATTTTAGCCTTGGATCCAGTTCTAAGCCCACACATACCTTATAAACCATCAATCTCATACAAACGGGCACCAGCTTTGAAGGATAGACTGGTGCATAGTGAACTAAAAAGCCAGTCTACTTTCGATCCATGCAAGTACAAAGGTACTTTTTCTTGTGGGGCATGCCACTATTGTAGTTACATGCATACCATGCAGAATCCTATCCTCCCCAATGGCCAGAGGTTTAAGGCCAAGCACTTTGTGAACTGTAGGACTATCGGCATCGTATACCTTTTGATTTGCGAATGTAATTGTTTTTATGTTGGAAAAACCAAATTAGAATTTTGGAAACGCATGTACAAGCATATTAGAAGTATGCGTAAACGTGACCCCGATTTGCCTTTGGGCCGCCATGTGTCCAGTGCACATGGGGGCAAATTCCCTAAGATCAAGTTTTTGGCCCTCGACCGGATCCATCCCAGCCCCAGAGGAGGCGACTGGAATAAGCGCCTCCTCCAAATGGAGCTGAGATGGATCCATTCGCTAAGGGCAACGGAACCCCCAGGCCTTAACGACATGGTGTCATTTAGACCCTTTTTGGAGGGGTTTGCCTCTGGAGGTATGGAGAGATGACATCTTCCTCCTCCCAGAGTCTCTCACATAGTACGCTCTCCCTACCAAGCTCCTTGGATACTCTGTATATTCACCTGACTACCCACATTTTTCTGTCTATGCAATGCAATGGATTTATTTGAAATATTTTGTAAAAGGACATGGAACTGACACCACCTACGGCCTCGTCGATTCAGCCTTGATACTAATATGTATTATATATATTCTTTTTGGTCACTAGAGCAGCTGAGTGTATGTTTGGCTGCCTACTAACAAGTGGCCAATTGGCACCACTATAGCATAAAATAGCCCAAGATCATAATAGTTGATGTTATTATGGTCACAACATGTAGAAATCTCTGTTTCTAATACTTGCATGTATTATATAGAGTACATGCATCTGTTTGATTGACATTCTTTTGTGTGGATATGTTCGTGCATCCTCGTGGACCCTTTGCTCTAGCCCGGCACGGGGTCCGGGTCTGTTATACAAGACCCAGAGATTCCTGGCGGTGGGGACCTTCCCTGCTGACATCTCCGGATGTCCTCTCCACTTCCGGGACACGCCGCTGTACACATTCGTGCGCCTCAGCGACGTCACATCCCGTGCCGGTGGGAGACGCCCGCCGGCTACGCCTCTGGCCTCTCGTTCCGGTGACGCACTTCCTGTGGTCATCGGGGCGTGGTTATGGGCGGGTCTGGCGAGCGCCGCTCAGGGAGCCCAGGGCCACCAGGGGGCGGAGATGCAATCAGCTTGATTGCTCTCATCGGACTGCGCTCCTATTTAGGCACCACTCCCAGCATGGAGTACTGAGTACATCCACTGCTGGGAGGAAGTTTGCCTTGGAGTCTGCTGTCTTAAGGTCAGTTCTCATTATTTCAAAGGGATTTACCAACCTTTATTCATATATAAATATGCATATTTAGCCTATGTCATGACTATATTTCATCTCTATATATCCAGTCTCACTGGCTATCCTCTATAGTCACAAAATTGCTAGAGCATGGGCTCTATTTAACTTTATGCACTAGCTTCTTTTTTAGCAGTGCTATCAACCATGCCTGATCCTAGTAAGATGCCACACATGCATTCATTAGACATATATCTATCGGGCTATTGCCTTTTATATATGTAGTATTTGTATATACGTGCATATTTTTGGTTTTGCCGCGTCATTGTACTCTCTGTACATTGTACCCAGATAAAACAAACATTTTTGTATTTTATTTTTACCTTTTACGTCTTATTCATTGTATCTCCTTGCTATTTACAGCATTACTGTGACTGACCCCCGCCCCCTTGGTTGAGCCAATTTGGACTCCAGCTGGAGCAATTTGGGCCCCCTCTGGTCTGCACACTTTCTACCATATGCTATATTTCTTTATTGGATCCACTCCAAATACCAAACCTCCCTTTTATAGACAAGGCTGACGATGATTTCTGTGGGTGTTGCTAATGTTCCATGTTTTTAATCTATGGCAAAACAATTGTGGTGTCCATGCATCCTTCAACCATGTAAGTGTATACAACGTTTTTTTACTTACAATGTTGTTCTATAATGAATGTATGTTTATACTCAAAAACATGTTCACATGAATACTTTGTTGCTATATTATCAACAACTGCTTGTTTGCTTTGATATATTTCTTCAATACTTACAGATAAAATTATTCCCCAAAAAATCCCTGAAGAAGAGGTTCTTACCTTGAAACGTCGGATCTTGCTTGGAATAATTGGTTGAGTGATTTGCACACCATCATATCAATATCAGTTTTGCCAATAATTTTATTAGCTTTCAATGTTATTTGTGTATGTTTACTTTTTATTATTTTTGTAATAAAACCAATATATATTTAAATACAATTTTTTGTATATCTTTTGAGTGACCTCCAAAGTCCCACCCCAAGGGGAATCCTCAAATATGCTTCAGAATTTCAAAGGGCGTAAATTTCTCATTGCACTTTCTCACTGCCTATCACGGTTTCAGAGGCCCTGAAATGTCAAGATAGCACAAAACCCCCCAAATGACCCTATTTTGGAAAGTAGACAGCCCAAGCTATTTGCTGAGAGACATGGTGAGTCCATTGAATATTTTATATTTTGCCACAAGTTTTGGGAAAATTTATTTTTTTTTTATGTTTTTTTTAACACAAAGTTTTCACTAAAAGATAAATAGCTCACTCATGACATGGGTATATGTGGAATGACACCCCAAAATACATTCTGCTGCTTCTCCTGACTACAGGGATACCACATATGTGAGACTTTTTGGGAGCCTAGCTATGTACGGGACCCTGAAATCCAATCACCACCTTCAGGTTTTCTAATGGCGTAAATTGTGCATTTTACTTCCGCACTACCTGTCACAGTTTCAGAGGCCCTGAAATTTCAAGATAGCCCAAACCCCCCCCCCAAAAGACCCCATTTTGGAAAGTAGACACCCCAAGCTATTTGCTGAGAGGCATTTGAGTCCATGGAATATTTTATATTTTGCCACAGGTTTTGAGAAATTTACTTTTTTTTTTCATTTTTAAAACAAGGTTGTCACTAAATGATATTTTTCTCACACATGCCATGGGTATATGTGAAATTACACCCCAAAATACATTATGCTGCTTCTCCTGAGTATGGGGATAAACCATGTGTGAGATTTTTTGGAAGTCTAGCCCTGTACAGGACCCCGAAATCCAATCACCACCTTCAGGCTTAACAAAGGGCGTAAATTGTTGATTTCACTCCTCACTACCTGTCACAGTTTAGGAGGCCATGAAATGCCAACACAGTACAACACCCCCCCCCCCCCCAAATGACCCCTTTTTGGAAAGTAGACATCCTAAGCTATTTGCTGAGAGGCACGTTGAGTGTTTTGCAGATCTCACTTTTTGTCAAAAAGTTTTGAAAATTGAAAAAAGAGGAAAAAAAATGCATTTTCCTCTATTTTATTTTTTCTATTTTGAAGCATTTGGCTGAATATGAGCAGATAATATTGCCCGAAACACTTCAGAATTCATCCTGCTGCTTTTGTCAGCAGTCACATCATCAATAAATACAAGAGAACCAGTTCCATTGGCAGCCATACATGCCCACGCCATGACACTACCACCACCATGCTTTACTGATGAGGTGGTATGCTTTGGATCATGAGCAGTTCCTTTCCTTCTCCATACTATTCTCTTCCCATCACTCTAGTACAAGTTGATCTTGGTCTCATCTGTCCATAGGATGTTGTTCCAGAACTGTGAAGGCTTTTTTAGATGTTGTTTGGCAAACTCTAATCTGGCCTTCCTGTTTTTGAGGCTCACCAATGGTTTACATCTTGTGGTGAACCCTCTGTATTCACTCTGCTGAAGTCTTCTCTTGATTGTTGACTTTCACACACATACACCTACCTCCTGGAGAGTGTTCTTGATCTGGCCAACTGTTGTGAAGGGTGTTTTCTTCACCAGGAAAAGAATTCTTCGTCATTCACCACAGTTGTTTTCCGTGGTCTTCCGGGTCTTTTGGTGAAGCTGAGCTCACCGCTGCGTTCTTTCTTTTTAAGGATGTTAGAAACAGTTGATTCGGCCACCCCTAATGTTTTTGCTATCTCTCTGATGGGTTTGTTTTGTTTTTTCAGCCTAATGATGGCTTGCTTCACTGATAGTGACAGCTCTTTGGATCTCATATTGAGAGTTGACAGCAACAGATTCCAAATGCAAATAGCACACTTGAAATTAACTCTGAACCTTTGATCTGCTCCTTGTAAATGGGATAATGAGGGAATAACACACACCTGGCCATGGAACAGCTGAGCAGCCAATTGTCCCATTACTTTTGGTCCCTTAAAAAGTGGGAGGCACATATACAAACTGTTGTAATTCCTACACCTTTCACCTGATTTGGATGTAAATACCCTCAAATTAAAGCTGAAAGTTTGCAGTTAAAGCACATCTTATTTGTTTCATTTCAAATCCATTGTGGTGGTGTATAGAGCCAAAAAGATTAGAATTGTGTCGATGTCCCAATATTTATGGACCTGACTGTATATTGCTCACGCATTCCATGGCAAATGTGTAATTACACCCCAAAATATATTCTGCTGCTTCTCCTGAGTACAGGAATACCACATGTGTGAGACTTTTTGGGAGCCTAGCTGTGTACGGGACCCCAAAAAACCAATCACCACCTTCAGAATTTCAAAGGGCGTAAATTTCTCATTGCACTTTCTCACTGCCTATCACGGTTTCAGAGGCCCTGAAATGTCAAGATAGCACAAAACCCCCCAAATGACCCTATTTTGGAAAGTAGACAGCCCAAGCTATTTGCTGAGAGACATGGTGAGTCCATTGAATATTTTATATTTTGCCACAAGTTTTGGGAAAATTTATTTTTTTTTTTATGTTTTTTTTAACACAAAGTTTTCACTAAAAGATAAATAGCTCACTCATGACATGGGTATATGTGGAATGACACCCCAAAATACATTCTGCTGCTTCTCCTGACTACAGGGATACCACATATGTGAGACTTTTTGGGAGCCTAGCTATGTACGGGACCCTGAAATCCAATCACCACCTTCAGGTTTTCTAATGGCGTAAATTGTGCATTTTACTTCCGCACTACCTGTCACAGTTTCAGAGGCCCTGAAATTTCAAGATAGCCCAAACCCCCCCCCCCCCAAAAGACCCCATTTTGGAAAGTAGACACCCCAAGCTATTTGCTGAGAGGCATTTGAGTCCATGGAATATTTTATATTTTGCCACAGGTTTTGAGAAATTTACTTTTTTTTTTTCATTTTTAAAACAAGGTTGTCACTAAATGATATTTTTCTCACACATGCCATGGGTATATGTGAAATTACACCCCAAAATACATTATGCTGCTTCTCCTGAGTATGGGGATAAACCATGTGTGAGATTTTTTGGAAGTCTAGCCCTGTACAGGACCCCGAAATCCAATCACCACCTTCAGGCTTAACAAAGGGCGTAAATTGTTGATTTCACTCCTCACTACCTGTCACAGTTTAGGAGGCCATGAAATGCCAACACAGTACAACACCCCCCCCCCAAATGACCCCTTTTTGGAAAGTAGACATCCTAAGCTATTTGCTGAGAGGCACGTTGAGTGTTTTGCAGATCTCACTTTTTGTCAAAAAGTTTTGAAAATTGAAAAAAAGAGGAAAAAAAATGCATTTTCCTCTATTTTATTTTTTCTATTTTGAAGCATTTGGCTGAATATGAGCAGATAATATTGCCCGAAACACTTCAGAATTCATCCTGCTGCTTTTGTCAGCAGTCACATCATCAATAAATACAAGAGAACCAGTTCCATTGGCAGCCATACATGCCCACGCCATGACACTACCACCACCATGCTTCACTGATGAGGTGGTATGCTTTGGATCATGAGCAGTTCCTTTCCTTCTCCATACTATTCTCTTCCCATCACTCTAGTACAAGTTGATCTTGGTCTCATCTGTCCATAGGATGTTGTTCCAGAACTGTGAAGGCTTTTTTAGATGTTGTTTGGCAAACTCTAATCTGGCCTTCCTGTTTTTGAGGCTCACCAATGGTTTACATCTTGTGGTGAACCCTCTGTATTCACTCTGCTGAAGTCTTCTCTTGATTGTTGACTTTCACACACATACACCTACCTCCTGGAGAGTGTTCTTGATCTGGCCAACTGTTGTGAAGGGTGTTTTCTTCACCAGGAAAAGAATTCTTCGTCATTCACCACAGTTGTTTTCCGTGGTCTTCCGGGTCTTTTGGTGAAGCTGAGCTCACCGCTGCGTTCTTTCTTTTTAAGGATGTTAGAAACAGTTGATTCGGCCACCCCTAATGTTTTTGCTATCTCTCTGATGGGTTTGTTTTGTTTTTTCAGCCTAATGATGGCTTGCTTCACTGATAGTGACAGCTCTTTGGATCTCATATTGAGAGTTGACAGCAACAGATTCCAAATGCAAATAGCACACTTGAAATTAACTCTGAACCTTTGATCTGCTCCTTGTAAATGGGATAATGAGGGAATAACACACACCTGGCCATGGAACAGCTGAGCAGCCAATTGTCCCATTACTTTTGGTCCCTTAAAAAGTGGGAGGCACATATACAAACTGTTGTAATTCCTACACCTTTCACCTCATTTGGATGTAAATACCCTCAAATTAAAGCTGAAAGTTTGCAGTTAAAGCACATCTTATTTGTTTCATTTCAAATCCATTGTGGTGGTGTATAGAGCCAAAAAGATTAGAATTGTGTCGATGTCCCAATATTTATGGACCTGACTGTATATTGCTCACGCATTCCATGGCAAATGTGTAATTACACCCCAAAATATATTCTGCTGCTTCTCCTGAGTACAGGAATACCACATGTGTGAGACTTTTTGGGAGCCTAGCTGTGTACGGGACCCCAAAAAACCAATCACCACCTTCAGAATTTCAAAGGGCGTAAATTTCTCATTGCACTTTCTCACTGCCTATCACGGTTTCAGAGGCCCTGAAATGTCAAGATAGCACAAAACCCCCCAAATGACCCTATTTTGGAAAGTAGACAGCCCAAGCTATTTGCTGAGAGACATGGTGAGTCCATTGAATATTTTATATTTTGCCACAAGTTTTGGGAAAATTTATTTTTTTTTTTATGTTTTTTTTAACACAAAGTTTTCACTAAAAGATAAATAGCTCACTCATGACATGGGTATATGTGGAATGACACCCCAAAATACATTCTGCTGCTTCTCCTGACTACAGGGATACCACATATGTGAGACTTTTTGGGAGCCTAGCTATGTACGGGACCCTGAAATCCAATCACCACCTTCAGGTTTTCTAATGGCGTAAATTGTGCATTTTACTTCCGCACTACCTGTCACAGTTTCAGAGGCCCTGAAATTTCAAGATAGCCCAAACCCCCCCCCCCCCCCAAAAGACCCCATTTTGGAAAGTAGACACCCCAAGCTATTTGCTGAGAGGCATTTGAGTCCATGGAATATTTTATATTTTGCCACAGGTTTTGAGAAATTTACTTTTTTTTTTTCATTTTTAAAACAAGGTTGTCACTAAATGATATTTTTCTCACACATGCCATGGGTATATGTGAAATTACACCCCAAAATACATTATGCTGCTTCTCCTGAGTATGGGGATAAACCATGTGTGAGATTTTTTGGAAGTCTAGCCCTGTACAGGACCCCGAAATCCAATCACCACCTTCAGGCTTAACAAAGGGCGTAAATTGTTGATTTCACTCCTCACTACCTGTCACAGTTTAGGAGGCCATGAAATGCCAACACAGTACAACACCCCCCCCCCCAAATGACCCCTTTTTGGAAAGTAGACATCCTAAGCTATTTGCTGAGAGGCACGTTGAGTGTTTTGCAGATCTCACTTTTTGTCAAAAAGTTTTGAAAATTGAAAAAAGAGGAAAAAAAATGCATTTTCCTTTTTTTTCTTCATTTTTCAAAATAAATGAGAGCTGCAAAACACTCACTATGCATCTTAGCAAATACACTTGGGTGTCTACTTTTCGAAAAGGGGTCATTTAGGGGTTTTTTTTTATATCTTGGCATTTCATGGCCTGCAAAACTGTGATGGGTAGCTAGGAGTGAAATCAACAATTTACGCCCTTAGAAAGCCTGAAGACGGTGATTGGTTTTCGGGGTCCTGTATGCAGCTAGACTGCCAAAAAGTCTCACACATGGGGTATCCCAATACTCAGGAGAAGCAGCAGAATGTATTTTGGGGTGTAATTTCACATATACCCATGGCATGTGTGAGCAATATATCATTTAGTGACAACTTTGTGTAAAAAAAAAAAATAATAATTTTCTCGAAACTTGTGGCAAAATATAAAGTATTCCATGGACACCCCATGCCTCTCATCAAATAGCTTGAAGTGTCTACTTTGCAAAATGTAGTCATTTGGGGGGTTTTGTGCTATCTTGGCATTTCATGGCCTTCAAAACTGTGATAGGTAGTGAGGAGTGACATCAACAATTTATGCCCTTAGAAAGCCTAAAGGCGGTGATTAGTTTTCGGGGTCCTGTACGCGGATAGACTGCCAAAGTCTCACACATGGGGTATCCCCATACTCAGGAGAAGCAGCAGAATGTATTTTGGGAAGTCATTTCACATATACCCATGGCATGTGTGAGCAATATATCATTTAGTAACAACTTTGTGTAAAAATAATAATAATAATAATAATTTTCCAGAAACTTGTGGCAAAATATAAAATATTCCATGGACTCACCATGCCTCTCAGCAAATAGGTCGGAGTGTCTACTTTGCAAAATGGGGTAATTTGGGGGGTTTTAATTTATTTTGAAATTTCAGGGCCTCCGAAACTGTGACAGGTAGTGAGGAAATAAAATAAGCAATTTATGCCATTAGAAAACCTGAAGGTGGGGGGGCGTGGCGACCGGAGCTGTGAATGGCCGCATGTTAGAGCAGCTCTGAGCCGCCTCACGGAACCGGACCGATCACGACCACCGCAGCGACACCCGAGCCATCCGACTCACCTCTTCACATCCCGCTGAAGATCGCGGACATGACCCACCGACGCTGAGAGGCACCGATGCTGTCTAAAATAGAGAACATCCACGGCCCTCAGACTGCCAGGCTACAGCAAAATGGCAGCGGAGGCGGCGGCCAGCATCATTCTGCAACACTGACACCAGGCAGAAGTGGAGAAGGGAATCCACAATCATCTCCTCAGGTAGGAAACCCTGACAGCGAGCATTCCTCAGGATCTTCTTCCCCAGACTCCCCCTCATCAAGAAGCCCTGCCAAAAATAAACCCCGCATCACCTCTCCAGCTAAAACAAGCCTGATACAGAATAGGGAGGAACTGCCTCATCCAGAAAATATGGGCCATATTCCTCCCCAACATGATCAATTTAATGCCTTCCCCACAGAAGGGCGCCTTGTCTCTGAAAATATGTTAAAAGACATGCTGCATTCATTCAGATCCACATTACAGGCTGACATAATGGGATGGATGCAGCAATACAGGCAGGAAGTGCATCACTTAGGGGACAGATTGAATACAGTGGAATCCTCGCTCAGCAAGCATACTTTGTCTTTTAACACAATGGTTGATGCTCACAATCAACATTCTGAAGAAATATTGTTGCTTAAGGACAAGGTAGCTGATCTGGAGGACAGATCGAGGAGGAACAATTTAAAACTAAGAGGAGTTCCAGAATCTGTGCAACCACAACACTTAGAGCAATATGCTAATCAGCTCTTTTCTACACTAGTGCTTTCATTGTCTGAGACCGATCGAATAGTCGACAGAATCCACAGACTGCCCAAACCTGCCTTCTTATCACCAGAAGTCTCGAGAGATGTGCTCCTACGAGTACACTTCTTCAACTCCAAAGAAAGAATTATGACATCCTTTCGCCAATCCCCTGTTTGAGTTCTCAAACATTCAAATATTGTCGGATTTGTCTAGACACACTCTCCAGAGAAGGAGAAACCTAGCAACAATTACGAAAGCACTAAGAAACCACAAGATATTACACAAGTGGAAGCACCCGGCAACCCTTTTAATTACTCACAATGGCTCCACCACCTCGATCTCAACTCTGGAGGAAGGCATCTCACTACTGCAGAGATGGGGTATCATCCCTCCAGCTGAGAGCCCTCACCTCAGCGCCCCTACCCCTCTGCCCACTGATGAGGATTGGCAAGTAGCCTCTAGAAAGAGATCCAACAAAAAGAAAAACAAGCTGCAAGGTGGATCTCTCAGCACGTCTCACCAGCACCGCACCGGTTCCAGGCCTATGGAGAAAAAAACGTCCTTATGGCCCCACACCCACAAGGGAAATCGACCAATTTCGTCGAACTCGGACCCCTTTTGTGGTCCTTTTTTTACAAAGTTATATTTTTCTACGTTTTTTTTTTCCTTCTTCCAGTTATATTTCAGCTTCTTCTTCCAATGACCAGTAATCTTCACAACTTCAAAACCATTCAACCCGAGCACAGATGCTCAAGAGAAACACAACCCCAGAATGTAATACCCTCAGAACAGAGGTATCCCAGCACGTCTTTTTCCCCATACAATAATGCCGTTTAAAATTATCTCTATAAACGCAAATGGATTAAATCACCCAGTCAAGAGATATGCTCTTTGGAAAGAAGCCAGCTCGTCCAATGCAGACATTATATCGGTGCAAGAGACTCATTTCCAGACGTCCAACCACCCCAAGTGTTCTAACAGGAACTTTCCCTATATATACCTGGCTACATCACCGGCGAAAAAAAGAGGAATTCTCCTAGCCATTAAAAACACGATCAAATGGCAACTCTAAAGATCTAGTGACTGATCCTGATGGCCGCTACATCATTATCACAGGAATTTTTAACGATCTTCCAATGACACTTGCATCAATTTATGCTCCCAACACACATCAACTGCGATTCCTTAGAAGAACTCTCAAAGTCATCTCCAAAGTCAAATACGGAAACCTAATGCTCTGTGGTGACTTTAATTTAACATCCAACCCAGAGATGGACACCACCTCTCCTCCAAGCAAAAGAAGAGTCTCACTGCAGAGTCTGTTCTACAAAGAAAGTCTATATGATGTCTGGAGATGTCTACATGCATCAGAAAGAGATTACACTTTCTTCTCTTCCAGACATCATACTTACTCGAGATTAGATATGTTTGTGACTGATTGGCACCTACTGGGGAGGATCTCATCCGCGGCCATCAAAGATATTACGTGGTCTGACCATGCTGTGGTTGAGGTGACCGTGGATGAGGGAATCCCCAGAGGAGCCAATCCAATCTGGCGTTGTAACATCAGAAATTTACAATCAGACGAGTGTAAAACACATATCTCCCAGCATCTTAACAAATTTTTCCAATTAAATGAAAACTCAGTTTCAGATCCTTGGTGCTTATGGGAAGCACATAAAGCCTTTATGAGAGGAATCTGTATACAACAGAACTCAAGAATCAAAAAGAAATATAACCAAAAGCTTTCAGACATCTTAACCCAGATCCATGACCTTGAATCTAAAAATAAAACTCTAACAGACCCCAAAACCACAACAACCCTGGCCTACCTAAGAATAGAACTTCCCTCTATCTTACTAGAAAAAAACGACATCCAATTTAGAAAACTCAAACTGACCTGCTATGCACATTCCAATAAAATAGGTAAAACTTTGGCCAATAGACTCAAATCCCGCCAAACCAAATCAAGGATCACCCACCTTACTCAATCACGTACAAATCATAAGTTGACCCACCCCCAAGATATTGCAAATTAATTTGAAGACTATTACTACTAACTCTATAATCTAGAATCAGACCCCACAACCTACAACCCGTTAGAGACAGATATCTCCACCTTTTTGGAGAACCTTAATTTCCCCCGACTCTCCGAAACCCAACTCCTAACGCTAAACAAACCCATAACAAATGACGAAATTAGGAAAACCATCCTTTCCCTAACTCAAGGTAAATCACCTGGCCCAGATGGCTTCCCAAGTGAGTACTACAAATTATTCCAAAATACTCTAACACCGTATTTACTTGCTGTATTCAACAAAGCAGTGCAAGTTTCATCATTTCCAAAAGAGATGCTGGGAGCATATGTGACCACAATCCCCAAACAGGGAAAAGACCCTGCACTCCTGGAAAATTATAGACCAATCTCACTGTTGAACACAGACCTCAAAATATTTGCCAAATTATTAGCCATTCGTCTACAAAAAGTACTCCCCTCCCTGGTCAAGAAGGACCAGTTGGGGTTCATCCCTGGATGACAAACGTCAGATGCAACCAGGAGAAATATCAATATACTCAATGTTGCCGAAAAATGTCGAACGCCTTCTCTGCTGCTTACAATAGATGCGGAGAAGGCGTTCGACAGGATTAACTGGACGTATATGTCAGCCGCCGTACGTAAATTTGGTTTAGAAGGTAACATCCTTTCAGCAATAATGGCGCTCTACTCCCAACCCACAGCCAAAGTCTTCACTTCTGGAACACTCTCCAAACCCTTTAAAATATCAAATGGGACAAGACAAGGTTGCCCCTTATCCCCAACCATTTTCAATTTGTCCATCGAACCCCTAGCCGAGGCAATAAGAACCTCACCTAACATTAGTTGATTCACTATAGGAAATACTGACCATCGAATAAACCTATTCGCGGACGACATCATCTTGATGTTAACTATGCCAGAATCATCCCTGCCCGAAGCTCACTCCATCCTTACTAACTTCAGTAAGATCTCCTACTACAAAGTTAATAACTCAAAATCTTTATTCCTTAATCTATATGTAAGCCCCAGCTCCAAAATACAATTGCAAAGGCAATGCCCCTTTTCGTGGACAGATGAGAAAATATCCTACCTAGGAATTCTTATTACACCCAAAACCTCTGATTTTGTTCATGATAACCTAAAATCCTTGAAGCAAAAAATATCAGAAGACCTAAAAAACCTTTCTAACATAGATCTATAATGGGGAGCAAAAATGGCGGTAATTAAAATGACTATCCTCCCCCAAATCTTATATCTTTTCAGAACCCTACCGATTCCCATGCCCAAGTCACAATTGAAAGCTCTGACGAATATAATCAAAAAATTTATATGGTCAGGAAAAAGAGCCCGTATAGCTTTCAACATCCTCACAGCTCATAAATCCATGGGGGAGCGGGATTGCCAAACTTACAAGCATATTGGTGGGCCTCAAGGCTGGACCAAATGAAACATTGGTTCACCAGTGAGGAGACATCATTGTGGGCATCAATAGAAGAACATCTGGTGCCAACTAAAAACTTAACACTTATGCTTCTAAGTGATCTTTGGATCCCATGGCATTGGAATAACATACCAACCACAGTTAAAGCTTCCCTGCAAGCTTGGAGGGTTATTTCCAAACTAACACCCAAAATGAATCTTTTTCATACCTATAATATCTAGACTTGAGCGGACACCTGGATGTCCGTGTTCGGCGGGTTCGGCCGAACTTTAAAAAAAAGTCCGGGTCCATGTCCCGGACTTTTGCCGAACTTTTCCCGGACACCGAACCCCATTGAAGTCAATGGGGACCCGAACTTTCAGGCACTAAAATGGCTCTAAAACACCAATGGAAAGGGCTAGAGTGCTGCAAATGGCAGCAAAAAGTAGTTAAGAGCATGGCGAGTGCTCTGCAAACAAATGTGGATAGGGAAATAACTTAAAACAACAAAAAAATACAGAAAAATAAAACAATGTTCTTCATCTCTGTAGGACGAGGCCCATATGGAGTAGGAGGGAGGTTGAGGTGGTGGTGGATGTGGCGGTGTCATAGGCGTGCGCACAGGGTGTGCCGGGAGTGTAACTGGGCACACCCTAAACACCTAGGGCACATAGCATTATCGCTCTGTTTGCCAGTGAGGAGATGTGAAAGATCTCCCTCGGACCTGCTCTGCTCTATTTCTCTTTGCCAGCAGGGAGAGTAATGTATCGGGGGCCATGTACATGTAGGCAAACACATGCATGTGTATTAAACTTTGGGGTGCACACCCTAATACAATAGGCTGCGCACACCTATGGGCGGTGTAGGTGGAAGCGGCGGTGGAGGAGGACCAGGGCCGGATTAAGAGCATCATGGGCTTGGTGCTGAGGATTTTGAAGGGCCTTAAGGGCCGTGCCTTGGCATGCACCCAGAGGAGGAAGGGTGCAGCCATGCATGCCTAATTCAACATGGGATGCTGTCTCTGAAGCCCATGAACACATCCATGCATCGGCAACTGTCCCTCCTTGTCCGGCCTTCGTGCTGTGTGGGGAGGTTCTGAGGGAGATGCCTGGGGAAGCGAGCATAGAAGCCAGACTTCTGTGTTTACAAGTGACAGAAGAGAGGTAACAGTGAATATGGCCAACCCGGGGCCTATATAAAGGTAGGGGCCTGGAGCTGCAGCTCCAATGGCCCCTACATTAATCTGGCCCTGAGGAGGACGAGGTAGCCAACACTGCTTCTTTTCAGAAATTTTAAATGAGGGTACACCCCAAAAGAGTGAGAAAGAGCAAAAATAGAACAATGGCTGGGTAAGGTCGGTATCCATCGCTATTCTGCACAAGGTACGGAAAAGTCCCGTGGGATCCATGCCTGGTTCATTTTAATGAACGTGAGCTTGTCCACATTGTCTCTGGACAGGCGGCTGCGCTTGTCTGTGATAACGCCCCCAGCCGTGCTAAATACCCGTTCAGATAATACACTGGCTGCAGGGCATGCCAGCACCTCCAAGGCGTAAAGGGCAAGCTCAGGCCATGTGCCCAATTTGGAGACCCAGACGTTGAAGGGGGCAGACCCGTCATTCACTACATGTAGGCGTGTGCACACATACTGCTCCACCATGTTGGTAAAATGCTGCCTCCTGCTAAGACGTTCCATATGAGCTGCTGGTGCTGCTGTTTGTTGTGGCGTGCTGACAAAGCTTTTCCACATTTCGGCCATGCTAACCCTGCCTTCTGAGGTGCTGGTGGTGCCCTGGTTGCGTTGGTGACCTCTTCCTCCTCCTCCTCCTCCTCTGCCTTGTGCTTCCACTGTGGCCCCGCTGTCAGGTGGGAATGCCAGCAGCATCGCGTCTACCAGCGTTCGCTTGTACTCGCGCATCCTGCGATCCTGCTCCAGTGAGTGAATTAAGGACGGTACGTTGTCCTTGTAAATGGGATCCAGCAGCGTGGCCACCCAGTAATCAGCACAAGTTATAATGTGGGCAACTCGGCGGTCATTGTGGAGACACTGCAGCATGTATCGCTCATGTGTGCCAGGCTGCCCAGAGGCAACAAAAGGCTGTCCTCTGTGGGAGGTGTATCGTCTGTGTCCTCTGTATCCCCCCAGCCATGCACCAGTGATGGCCATGAGCTGGCCTGGGTGCCACCCTGCTGTGAACATGGTTCCATCTCCTCCTCCAGCTCCTCCTCCTCATCCTCCTCATCCTCCAGAACTGTGCCCCTGCTTGACAATTGTGTCCCTGGCGTTTGTGTGTGCAGGAACCCACCCTCGGAGCCCCTTGTGAATGACTGCCCCGAAAGCCTTGGAAATGTTACCTCTTCATCCTCCTCCTCCTCCTCATCCTGTGCCACATCTTCTTCCATCATCGCCCGAATTGTTTTTTGAAGGAGGCATAGAAGTGGGATAGTTAAGCTGAGAACGGCGTCATCGGCACTGGCCATGTTGGTGGAGTACTCAAAACAGCGCAACAAGGCACACAGGTCTCGCATGGAGGCCCAGGTATTGGTGGTGAAGTGGTGCTGTTCTGAAGAGCGACTCACGCGTGCGTGCTGCAGCTGAAACTCCACTATGGCCTGCTGCTGCTCGCACAGTCTTTCCAGCATGTGCAAGGTGGAGTTCCACCTTGTGGGCACGTCATATATGAGGCGGTGAGCGGGAAGGCCGAAGTTACGATGCAGCGCTGACAGGCGAGAACGACGAAAGTGCGCACAGACGGCCCGCACTTTCTGCAGCAGCTCTGACATATCGGGGTAGTTTTTAAGGAACCTCTGCACCACCAAATTCAGCACATGCGCCAGGCAAGGGATGTGCGTCAAACCGGCTAGGCCCAGAGCTGCTATGAGATTTCGCCCGTTATCGCACACCACCAGGCTGGGCTTGAGGCTCGCTGGCAGCAACCACTCATTTGTCTGCTGTTCCATGCTCCTCCACAACTCCTGCGCGGTGTGTGGTTTGTCCCCCAAACAGGCAAGTTTTAAAACTGCCTGCTGTTGTTTACCCCTGGCAGTGCTGAAGTTGGTGGTGAAGGTGGTACGCTGTCCGGATGAGGAGGCGGTAGAGGATGAGGAAGTGGAGTAGGAGGAGTTAGGAACAGGAGGCAAACTGAAGCGCCCTGCAATCCTCGGTGGTGGAAGGACATGCGCCAAATTGCTATCCGCCTCAGGCCCATCTGCCACTGCATTTACCCAGTGTGCCGTTAGGGAGATATAACGCCCCTGACCGTGCTTACTGGTCCACGTATCGGTAGTTAGGTGGACCTTGGCACAGATGGCGTTGCGCAGTGCACGCCTGATTTTTCCCCCACTTGGTTGTGCAGGGAAGGGATGGCTTGCCTGGAAAAGTAGTGGCGGCTGGGCACGACATACTGTGGGACAGTCACCGACATAAGGTTTTTAAAACTGTGGGTCTCCACCAGACGGAATGACAGCATTTCAAAGGCCAAGAATTTTGAAATGCTGGCATTCAGGGCCAGGGATCGCGGGTGGGTAGGGGGGTACTTCCTCTTCCTCTCAAGTGTTTGGGAGATGGAAAGCTGAACGCTTCCACGGGACATTGTGGAGATGGTTGGTGACCCAGGTGGTGGTGTTGCTGACAGATCGTCTGTTTGCGGGGTGGCAGGTGCCGGTATCACTACAGATGTGGCTGGAGCGGCCGAGACTGCAGCAGAAGAGGAAGCAGGATGAGCCAGAGACGTTTCTTGGTTTTGAAGGTGTCTACTCCACTGCAGCTTGTGCTTTGCACTTAGATGTCTGATCATGCAGGTTGTGCTCAGGTTGAGAAGGTTTATGCCTCGCTTCAGGCTCTGATTGCACAGGGTGCAAACCACTCGTGTCCTGTCATCAGCACATTTTCTAAAGAACTTCCACGCTAGAGAACTCCTTTGAGCTGGCTTTGGTGCGCTCGTTCCCTTGCTGCGTTGGGCAGTAGCAGGCGTAGTGTCTAGGGCACGGCCGCTCCGCTTCTGCACCCTGCTCCCTCTTCTGGTGTGCTGTTGGCTCTGTGCGACCACCGCCTCTTCCTCCAAACTACTCAGGTCACCTGCATGACCTTCATTCCATGTGGGGTCGAGGACCTCATCGTCCTCCACATCATCTTCCACCCAGTCTTCACCCCTGCCCTCCTTGTCGGTCTCCACAATTCTGAGTGCCGCAGCAGTTGGCACCTGCGTTTCGTCATCATTGGAGACGTGCTGCGATGGTCCTTGCATGTACTCATCTTGAGAAATAAGTGGTTGGGCATTGCTGCACTCAATCTCTTCCACTTCTGGGGCAGGGCTGGGTGGATGGCCCTGGGAAACCCTGCTGACAGATTCATCAAAAAGAAGAAGAGACTGCTGTATGGCTTGGGGCTCAGACTGCTTGCCTGATTTGCAAGGGGGTGAGGTGAAAGAAGGTTGGACATCGGCTGCAGGTGCCAACTCTGACCTTTCTGCAGTAGACTGGGTGGGAGACAATGTGAAGGAACTGGAGG
This sequence comes from Pelophylax lessonae, assembly GCF_965119305.1. Lineage (NCBI taxonomy): Eukaryota > Metazoa > Chordata > Amphibia > Anura > Ranidae > Pelophylax > Pelophylax lessonae. Next base: position 121,078,022 of record NC_138775.1, read on the forward strand.
CACTGTCAGCAGCAAACCAATCTACTATCGCCTCTACGTGTTCTGGCATCATCACTCATTACTAGAGGCGTATGATGCCCTACCAAATACTGATGCCGGTTCTAACTAACACTTGAGGAAGGTGTTTCACTTGTGCGTGTAGCTGGCACAGATCGACCACGTCCTCTCCTTGCAACAGGAACTCTACCAGCAGCACCACGACCCAGGCCACGGCCCCTATTTGACGGTCTCCTCATATTTCTGTAATTTAAGATCTTGCCCTAGAAAGGTGTTTATTGAATAGCGGAACAAAACAACAACAGTATCTCACAGTCAAATCTGCAAACTATGCCGCAATTTAATGTTTTTTACCCCAAAAGGGTGTATATTGAATAGCGGAATAGGATAAAAAACGGTGTATCTCACATGTACAAACACAGACTAGGCCCCGATTAAAATTTTTTGTACCCTAAAGGGAGGATGAGGAAGAGGAGTAGGAGGAGTTGGGAACAGGAGGCAAACTGAAGCGCCCTGCAATCCTTGGCGGGGGAAGGAGATGCGCCAAACAAATTTAAAAGGTGTATCTCACACGTACCGATACAGACTATGCCGTAATTTAATTTTTTACACTCCAAAAGGGTGTATATTGAATAGCGGAATAGGAAAACTTTTATAATACGGTGTATTTCACACGTACAAACACAGACTAGGCCCCGATTACAATTTTTTGTACCCTAAAGGCAGGATGAGGAAGAGGAGTAGGAGGAGTTGGGAACAGGAGGCAAACTGAAGCGCCCTGCAATCCTTGGTGGGGGAAGGAGATGCGCCAAACCAATTTAAAAGGTGTATCTCACACGTACCGATACAGACTATGCCGTAATTTAATTTTTTACACTCCAAAAGGGTGTATATTGAATAGCGGAATAGGAAAAATTCTATAATACGGTGTATCTCACACGTACAAACACAGACTAGGCCCCGATTACAATTTTTTGTACCCTAAAGGCAGGATGAGGAAGAGGAGTAGGAGGAGTTGGGAACAGGAGGCAAACTGAAGCGCCCTGCAATCCTCGGCGGTAGAAGGAGATGCGCCAAACAAATTTAAAAAGGTGTATCTCACATGTACCAATACAGACTATCCCGCAATTTAATTTTTTACACTCAAACAGGGTGTATATTGAATAGCGGAATAGGACAAATTTTACAAAACGGTGTATCTCACAAGTACAAACACAAACTAGGCCCCGATTACAATTTTTTGTACCCTAATGGCAGTATGAGGTGTAGGAGGAGTTCGGAACAGGCAGGAGGCAGACTGAAGCACCCTCAAATCCTCGGCAGTATGAGATGCGCCCCAAAAATTGGAAAGGTGTATCTCACACGTACCGACACAGACTATCCCGCAATTTAATTGTTTATACCCAAAGATTTTGATTAAATAGCGGAATAGAAAATATGATATCAAAAGGTGTATGTATCTCACACGTACCAACACAGACTATCCCGCAATTTAATTGTTTTTACCCAAAGGTGTAGATTAAATAGCGGAATAGAAAATATTATCAAAAAAAGGTATATGTATCTCACACGTACAGAACCTGACTAGGCCACAATTACTATTTTTTGTACCCCTAAAGGCAGGATGAGGAGTAGGAGGAGTTTGGAACAGGCAGCACCCTCAAATCTTCAGAAGTATGAGATGAACCCCAAAAACTTGGAAAGGTGTATCTCACACGTAGCAACACAGACTATCCCGCAATTTAATTGTTTATACCCAAAGGTTTTTATTTAATAGCGGAATAGAAAATATGATCAAAAAAAGTGTATGTATCTCACACGTACAGAACCACACTAGGCCCCAATTACTATTTTTTGTACCCCTAAAGGCAGGATGAGGAGTAGGAGGAGTTCGGAACAGGCAGCACCCTCAAATCTTCAGAAGTATGAGATGAACCCCAAAAATTGGAAAGGTGTATCTCACACGTACCAGCACAGACTATCCCGCAATTTAATTGTTTATACCCAAAGGTTTTGAATTAATATTGAATAGCGGAATAGAAAATATGATATAAAATTGGTGTGATTTATCAATAGCACATGTGAACAGCAGTGTCTTATATCATTCAGCTCTGCTGCAGGCCACAATTTAATTTTTTTAACCCAAGGCTGTATATTGAATAGTGGAATAGAAAAAAGTGTATGATTTTTGAAACCACTCAATAATAGCACATGTGAACACTGAACACAGCAGTGTATGATCAGAGTCAGCACAGCACAGCTGAAGGAAAAACGCTGCACACAGTGACTGATAGAAAAAGACTTTTCTCCCTCCTCCTCAGTGGGCAAAAAAGATTGTGTTCACTGCACCCCACACACAGCAAAATCGATGTGGACCACTGACACCTGCCTATCTCCAGCCTCTCCCTAAAAGGATTGATAAGATCGGTCACTGCTAACCCCCCCCACACAGCAATATCGATTGTAGAACACACTGTCTGACCCTAAAAATCAGCAGCCTCTCCCTAAAATGATTGATAAGATCGGTCACTGCAAACCCCCCCCCACACAGCAATATAGATTGTAGAACACACTGTCTGACCCTAAAAATCAGCAGCCTCTCCCTAAAAGGATTGATAAGATCGGTCACTGCAAACCCCCCCCACACAGCAATATCGATTGTAGAACACACTGTCTGACCCTAAAAATCATCAGCCTCTCCCTAAAAGGATTGATAAGATCGGTCACTGCAAACCCCCCCCCCCCACACAGCAATATCAATTGTAGAACACACTGTCTGACCCTAAAAATCAGCAGCCTCTCCCTAAAAGGATTGATAAGATCGGTCACTGCAAACCCCACCCCACACAGCAATATTGATTGTAGAACACACTGTCTGACCCTAAAAATCAGCAGCCTCTCCCTAAAAGGATTGATAAGATCAGTCACTGCAAACCCCACCTCACACAGCAATATCGATTGTAGAACACACTGTCTGACCCTAAAAATCAGCAGCCTCTCCCTAAAAGGATTGATAAGATCGGTCACTGCAAAATCGATTGTAGAAAACTGACCCTAAAAATCAGCAGCCTCTCCCTAAAATGCCCTACAACTCGCCCTGCCTAACACACTCCGACCTGTCCCTCAATTCTATGTGGACACAAATGAGTTTTGCCTGTCTGTCCCTAATCAGCAGCCAGCACGTATGATGTGTGCTCTGTCCCTGAACTACACAGCAGAATGACGCAGCGGCGCTCGGTCTCAAAC
>NC_138775.1:121083764-121163764 GCF_965119305.1 Pelophylax lessonae
ATAATATAATTTTATTATATATATTATATAATAAAATTATATTATTGACTCGATTATAATTCATGCGTTTGTGTTTCAAATTTATCACATCTGGGATGTCTACTAGACTCTTGTTTTGGTCAGGTTTAAGTCAGTAATTACTAAGAATTGTAGGCCTATAATGCCAAATTTCCATGAAAAAAATTGTACCGCTTTTGGTCCATAATTCCTGACATAATCATACCACTAGGGAGGTTAAACAATGGCAAATAGTGACTATGTCAACCCACAAATTATCACATTGTACCAACCACTGGGAAATGATGACCAAAATCACCAACAGATGGTATTTCACTCCCTATAGACTGTCCAAAATGAATCCTTCCTGTAGCAGAATGGACACTAAGAGTGAGGTTTGTGTTGGAAGAGTGAGGGAGCAGTGTCCCTCAGGAGATGGGTGGGGGTTTGTTATTGTTAAATACCTGCATTCTATTGTTCTATTGTTCATGTCTGGCTAGAGTAGGTTATTATGGGATGTTCAGCTTTGTGTGTGGGATGGCTCAAAAAGGGAGGGGTTTTCCTAGATTGTAGTTCCCTTGTGTTTGTTTTTTCAAAATATAAACTTAGTCTAGTTTGACTCCCAGAACTGTGTGTCGTCCAGTTACTGGGGGGGGGGGGATTTTACCTTGGATATTTTAGTACTTCCTCAGCTCCAAGGAGTATACAGCGGAGATACCTAGGCTGGGTATTGGAGCTCCGTTACATTGGTGGCAAGCGGTGGGATACAAACCTTGCAGCAAGAGGAAGCAATTTGTACAAATTCGGTTACACTAATGGAAGTGTGAATGGAGACGAACTATGCTGGATTAAAATGAGCCACGTTAAAGGATTTGCTGGAAGCGAGAGGGAAAATAGCCATCAATAAAACCAAAGCCACGCTGATTGCAGAGCTGACCGAGGAGGATCGGGCATGCAGTATGGCTATTGAAGCCATGGATACAGAATTTGACAAAGAAGTGAAACTTAGGCTAGCGTTTTATGGAGAAAACCCCTCAACAGAGCTGGTACAGGCAACGTTAGCCCAAGTGGATGCCTTTATCACAGCAAGAGAGGATCGGGAGAACCAACTCCGGCTGGCAGAGCAGCGTGCCTTGGAGAGTCGGCCAGCTACATCACAGGCACCAGAGACAAGATTAAAGGTACCACATGATGCCTTTAAAAAGTTTGTGGAAGCAGAGGAAGAGATCGATGGCTTCCTGCAAGATTTTGAACGGCAATACAGGCTGTACAAAGTACCACTAACAGACTGGGTACAGATCCTAGCTGGTAAACTGTCAGGCCGTGCAGCAGAAGGCTACAGAGCCGTGCCAGAGGAGGAAATCTCAAGCTATAGCCGGGTAAAGGAAGTGATTTTGGCAAGATATGCCATCACCCCAGAAGCATACAGGAGACGCTTCAGGGAAACCAAGAAACAGGAAAAGGACTCCCACACTGAATGGGCTTGCCATATGCAGAGGGCAGCCCAAGCCTGGCTACAAGCCAGTCAGGCAACCACAGCAGATGCAATCACCCAGCTGATTTTATTGGAACAATTCTATAATGGACTAAATCCAGAGGTACAGGAGTGGGTAAGGGACCGCAAACCTACCACTCTCCCCGAAGCGGCCAGGCAGGCCGATGAATATCAAGATGCCCGCAGGCAATCACGGAGTAGCCTTAGACCAAACCCCAGACCGCTGAACAATAACCCAGGGTCACCAGCACCACAACGATCAGGACTTATCCCTAACCCTCCGGCAAATCGATACCCCGGGCGCAACGGAGTGCAGTGCCATTTGTGCAAGAAACTTGGCCACTATCAGAGAGACTGCACACAGAACCGGGAACAAGCAGCGTGGATCCGACCAGGGCCACCTCCCCCATCACGGGCTGCCGCTAATTGTTATAAAGCTGAGGCTGCCCCAGACAACCTCAGAGCTGAAGAATTGGAAGAACACTGGAGTATCCTACACGAGGCTGACCCTGTACAGGCTGCTACCGACAACAGGCAACACCATCGCCAGTCAGTACAGCTGAACGGAAAGACTGCTGAAGGTCTACGAGACTCCGGCGCCACCCTCACACTGGTCAAACGTCACCTGGTTCCAGATGCCGACCGCACCGGAGGTTCTGTAGCCGTACGGGTTGCAGGGGGAGCAATACACAGGCTACCCACGGCAAGAGTACACCTGAACTGGGGTGCTGGATCCGGATTAATTCATGTGGGGTTCATCCAGGAACTTCCCGCTGATGTCCTGCTGGGGAATGATCTGGGCCAGTTGACTTCAGCTTTTGTACCAGCCCAGGTCACCAACGTGGCATACCCGGTTACCACCCGGTCCCAGGCCCACACCACGGAAAACAGCACGCCCTCTGAGGGCCCGGTAAGAATAATTCCCCAAAGTGTTAACCTCGTTCCCTGGGATACTCCCACAGCATTTGGGCAGGAAACCCTTAGTGACCCCACATTACAGGTCTATAGGGATAAAGTAACCCAGTCACAGGCAGGATTAGAGGGAGAGAAATATTCCTGGCACCAGGGGTTATTGTACCGTGACTCAGAGAGGGTCGCCGCGGGGTCCCTACCAGTCCCCACCCGACAATTAGTGGTCCCCCAGAAATACAGGAGAGAATTAATGCAGATAGCCCATGATATCCCCCTGTCGGGCCACTTAGGGGTCAGCTGCACTAGATACCAGCTTACCCACACCTTCTTTTGGCCTGGCATCTCCAAAGATGTTAGACAGTACTGTCAAACGTGTGACACCTGTCAATGGGTAGGGAAATGGGGGGATCACCACAAGGCCAAATTACAACCCCTACCCATCATAGAGGAGCCATTCGGACGGGTAGCGGTAGATATTGTAGGACCCCATGCCAAACCCAGCCCGTCCGGCAAAAGGTACATCCTCACAATAGTGGACTATGCGACCCGGTATCCGGAGGCTGTGGCTCTAATAAATATACACGCGGAGACAGTGGCTGAGGCGATGATGCGGGTCTTCTCCCGGATGGGCTTTCCTAGGGAGATAGTTTCGGATCGGGGCACTCAGTTCACTGCGGAAGTCACCCAACAGCTTTGGAGACTGTGTGGCATCAAGCCAATTATTAGTTCTTCCTACCACCCCCAGACAAATGGTCTATGTGAAAGGTTCAATGGCACATTGAAACAAATGCTCCGAGCTTTCACAGCCACGAGTCGGGACTGGGAGAGATTCCTGACACACCTGCTATTTGCTTACAGGGAGGTGCCACAGGAATCTACAGGATTCTCCCCCTTCGAACTACTGTTCGGACGGAGAGTGAGGGGACCCCTTGATTTAATCCGGGAACACTGGGAAGGAGCAGTAGGTGAGCATGGTACCCCTGTTATACCCTATGTGTTGGAGTTCCGTGACCTTTTGGAGGAACTGACTCAGAATGTGCGTACTAACCTTCAGGCGGCGCTGACTCGCCAGCGCCAATGGTATGACAGAGGCGCCAGAGGACGTAGCTTTCAGACGGGCCAAAAGGTTTTGATTTTAAAACCTGTTCGCCACGACAAGCTACAGGCCGCCTGACAGGGCCCATACCAAGTAGTGGAGAAGAGGTGCGACACCACTTACGTGATTGGTCCTTGCTCTGGGAGTGGGGGGAGACGCATGCTCCATGTGAACATGCTCAAACCCTACTATGAGAGAACGGAGGATGTTGCTGCAATCTGTGCGCCCGCCTTCGAGGAGTTTGAGAATCTTTCCTTACCAGACCTTCTGGGGGAGGATGATATGATTGGCACCTTAGATGAGATTCAGCTGGGGGTAAGGTTAAACCCCCAAGAACGCATCCAGGCACGGCAATTGCTAACCACGAAGGGAGCAACATTCTCAAATGTACCTGGATACACTCCACTGGTGATGCACCGAGTAGACACTTTGGAACAACCACCCCTCAGACAGACTCCCTACAGAATACCTGAGGCTGTCAAAGAACACATGAGACGGGAGATACAAGAGATGCTCCGTCTCGGAGTCAAAGAACCCTCTGATAGTCCTTGGGCTTCTCCGGTGGTCTTGGTACCGAAGAGGGATGGAACTACCCGCTTCTGTGTAGACTACCGGAGACGGGCAGCCGAATTTAAAGAAACTGCAGCTTCAGACACCTATGGCTTGTTTAAGACTCGCCGCTTTCAAATCAATTAACTAGCGCCAGTGGAACAGCAACAATGAATCCTGCCGTCAGCGGTATTCAGTTACGATCGCGGCTTCGCAAATTCATCATACTTATGTCTTTGTGCTCACAGTAGTTTCACATAGCGATGTGGTCTAGTGGATTAGTGCACACATCATCTGTAATTCATCTCCCTCTGATGTAGGTTCGAGGCTCACCATCTCCACTTAACTTCTTTTCTCATTTATTTTTTATTTGTCAAAAAATATCACGGATTGGATCATATATATTGCTAAATAATGTTACACCCAGAAGCGCTTGCAAACTTACATCATCTTAAGTGATTTGATGATCTCGTCTGTCTGTAGAATCGATCTTATGATTCCACGTTATGATTCCACATTGCAAAGCCAAGTCATCAAACCACTACACCACTTCAGGTCAACATTAAACATCACCATTTTTCTATGGTCTTTTTCCTAGATTCCATACAATGTTTAGTACTTTAGCTATATGTTCTTTTTACCTTTAACACACTCCTTTTTTTTTCACCAAACAGCTCTATTCTGCACAATAGCTAAGTGCTTTGCAACTTCACTGCAGTTAACAACGTCATGGTTTCAAATCCCAACAATCACTACACTTGGGATCTCTTTTCACTCTCATTTATTTTATATATTTTTGACTGAATATCTTATTTTGGGGGTGGGTGGAGGGGGGGGGGTGTTCTACCCAAATTTCCAGCACATTAATGGAACCAACACAATTTTAATTCTATTAGTGTGGTCCTAGTTTTCTGGAGCTGCAATTCTTTACGCATTTACCATGGTTATTACAATTTCTGGACCAATAAACATATGTGTATGATATTGGACTCTCTCCATATTTGAACAACACAGACCCTCATAGTCCAACACTACATTTGCCTCACACCTCAACACAACACTGTCACATCCCTACCCTACATTCCAACCCCTCACATCACCAGTACAAGCAGCATGCAAAGTGCAAAGCTCCGGCCTTGGCAGCTTAATGGTCCATACACTATAAGATTTTCTCAAGACTTTTTCCTTTAGACTTACCAAAACCATATAATATGAGGTCAAACCTAAACATTTTCAATTTGTATGCAATCAGGCAGGCCCTTGCACTACATAGAAAAGGTAAATCTGAAGGATAAAGTCTTCTCAAAATCTTATAGTGTGTATGGCCCTTTAGTCTGTAGCCACCCACCCAAAAAACAAACACATGTTCCGTTCAAAAGTATTTATTGTTCATGGAATTACAGCATAAGGAGGGATGCAGCAAGCTAATATTGACAGTCTCCAGTCCGTGTGCCTTTACAGCGCCAGCCCACGATCTTTGCTCCATGGCTACATTAGGCAAGGATACGGGATTCTGATATCTTCAGCAACTTCATGCAGAGTCAAGAAGCAATTCTGCACCTCTACCAGCTCATAGAGGACAGGCATGGCCAGGTTGCTGTTCAGCTTCCAAGCCACTTCGGAAGTTCCAGGGTGTTCATGTTGGTCATCGATGCCAGTTCTGGCCATGTGCCTCACAAAATATACACTGACCACAAATGAAGACGAGTGGAGTACATGAAGGTGGGTTTCTACCAGCTACAACCGCAAGCAGTACCACTCCTGGAAAAATAAAGCAAAGGATAAGACATTTCATCATGAAAATCACATCTTAATGCCCGTTTGCTTCATTCTGAACTTCATTTAATTTCTACATCACCAGTGAAATAACACATTTTCTCACAACTTACACAAACCAGAAATCATTAATGCAAACATTTGAATACACACCTCTGACGTCAGACAGCCCATCAACACAGGCTTCTCATGGTACGTGCCATGATTAGATGTCCAGATTCTGAAAAATTTGGACACCATAAGATAGCAAGCAGCCGTTCATGTTATCAATAACTACACAGGTGGCATAGACACAACAGAACACCTGCCAGCTCTTCTCAGCCCTCTCCACTATTCACAATACCAACATGTTTATGGTTAGAGGTGCATGTTCTTGCTCAAGTAACACAGTTTACAAATGTTGACTACACTTTATCTACAATGGCAAGTGTCATTGGCAGATGATAATTACCATCTGTCTCCCTGTGAGTGGCACCTCTGCTAACTAGCAAGTTAATACACATGCCGTATCTCAACCGGTTACAGTACTTACATGTACAGTGGCTAGCAACCAGGGTATTCCAGGTGGCCATACCTGCAGTGGTGCTCCGCCGCCTGGGGGCCGCCAGCTGACGGACCTCTGGCTCCCTCTCCTCCGTCAGCTCCCAGGATTCATCCTGGGCAACGCACATGTTGTGCAACACGCAGCACGCCAGGATGATCTTGGAAGCCTTTGCAGGAGATTCACCCCCAGGCCGGGCCAAGCAAAGAAACCGGGATTTGAGAAGACCTATGGTCAACTCAATGATACTCCGGCTTTTCCGCAAGGCCCTGTTGTAGTTCAGTTGTAGTTCAGTTCTGCTCGGCCCTGGGGGTACCTGATTGGAGCCATCAGCCACGTCAGCTGCGGGTAACCAGCATCCCCTGAAAACAAAAAAATATATACATTAGTTCTTCATATCATGTGATTTTAGATGACTCCTCAAAATGGGAGACAATGATGCATTTTTCTAAACAACCTGCTCATCTGTGTGCAAAAACTCACATGAAACATCTCAACTCTATCTAACTGACTAAATCACTAATACAAATGGGAAAAAGGACACACAAAGTGTGTTTCTCTTGCAAGTTCCAACTTGTCCCGCATTTTGTTCCTATTACATTAGCATAGGCATTACTTCTGGAATATATCTTAAACTAGAGTGAGGAAACCAATATTGACTCACTTATGCAAAGTACTTTTGGGATATGACAATACCATTGGAATCACTTTTATGTTTTGCTTGGGTGGCTATAGGACACCATTTACACATTGGTTAACCACCTTCATTTGACTCAAAGACAACTTTGGAAATCTTTCTGTTGTGAGCTGGTAGGCTGATGATCTGGTTGTGTGCAAACAGCCTGCCAACCCATAACACATACATTTCATGTAGGCTTTGCTTAAATCAGGGTGTACACCGATGTAGCTTATTCCTATGTCTATGTAACCTTACAGTTTATGTTGTTGTCAAAAAATAATACTTTACCAATAGGCCACCCTTCGGGCATTTGGCCCCTTTCAAACTCCTGGTACAGAGCACTGTTTTGTAACATCCTGGAATCATGGCACGACCCTGGGTGACCAGTGTTGGCACTCATTATGCACTGTTTGGCGTCACACACCAATTGGACGTTCAGGGAGTGGTACTGCTTGCGGTTCCGGTACTCCATTTCGTGGCTCCTTGGTGGCCTGATGGCTATGTGGGTGCCATCTATTGCCCCTAGGATTTGCGGCATGTGTGCCCGCAGGTAGAAGCCCAACTTCACTTCATTCCACTCATTTTCATTCTGTGGCCAGTGGATAAAATCGGGCACTATATCCACTATGGCATTAATGACCAACATGAACACCCTTGAAACTGTGGGCTGGCTAATGCCCATTATACTTCCAGAAGTGGCTTGGAAGCTGCCACGCCCTAAGATATACAAAGTGGCCAGCAATCTGGCCATGCCGGGCACCGCATGGCCACGCTGTGTGTCCGCTTGAATTTTGTTCTCTATCAGCTGGTAGAGGTGTAGAATAGTTCCTCGCTCGAGCCGGAACTTCCTCCTGACATCAGAATCCCGCAGCTTGTCCAAATATATCCTTGGAGCAAAAATGCGTGGCTGGCGAGGTAAGGGCACACGGACTGGAGGTGCTGCTGCAGCTGCTTCCCCAGCACCTGCTTCCCCACCTTCTGCTGCCTCCTGTGCTATGGCCTCCTCAAACAGGGCACCGATAGGCTAACATTGCACCTTCTAAAACGCTTGGGTTTTCGTTCTCTATTTTGAGGGCGGTAATTCGCACATGCGCAGATATATATAGAAACGGCCGTTAATTGCCACACCTGTGAGGCAGCTATAAAATGAGCACATGGCCAATATGGCTGATGGATGTTAGAGAGTTATCGATGGATGTTATAGATGTTATAGATGTTATTTGCTAGCAAGACCCTGTGACCCACAACGTCCATTATCTTTAGGTAAGACAATTGTATCTCTCTCTCTCTCTCTCTCCAAATATATATATATATATATAGATAGATATGTCTGTCTGTGTGGTCTTGATCACCGTTATTGTTTCCTGAAGGAGATAATTTGTACTTATCTTGGGTGTGCTTTAGTTGTCTATGGTGAATCCCCTCCAACCCACAATACCTTGGGAACCCCTCAAGTGTCTTTTAATCATTGTCAGTTGGCCCCATGTGCATGTGGTTTTGACATGTGTTTTCTCATGTTTGGTAAAGGTGTGCAGTCTAGATTTGGCGTCTAAACCTGCCCCCTTACCTTCCCAGCTTCCAAAGACCCCATTTTTGCTTTCCTGCTAACTGTAATTTATTATGTGCACGTATGTAGGTCATGCGATTTCTCATGTATGTTTAATGTTTGCAGCCTCCTTTTGCCTCTAAAATCTTCCACCACTACCACCACCAAATAGACTTCTTTTGTGCCATTAGGTAAGTATTTGGAGGGCCTCGTGTGATGTTTGACCATATGCGTTTTCTAATTTTTTTTTCTTTGCTGCCTCCTAGGCTCTGATTTTCATCCTCCACCAACACCACCACCACCACCACCACCACCACCACCAAATACAGTCTGTTTGTGCCATTAGGTAAGTGTTTGGAGGGCCTCGTGTGATGTTGGACCATATGCGTTTTCTAATTTTTTTTTTCTTTGCAGCCTCCTAGGCTCTGATTTTCCACCACCACCAACGCGGCTTTGAAACCAAGCACTGGCTAGCTTTGGTAAGTGTGTTCTGTAACTGTTCACTAATTATACTGTATATTAGAGCATTCAGCAACTCATGTTTTTTTCTGTTTTCTCTTTCCTTTTTTCTCTTTTGTCATTTCAGATTTAGGCGTTTGGGGCTATTTGCTGCTGCTGGACAGCCAGATTCTCTGCCCACCTCGTGCTCCCATAGCCCCACCCACTGGAAGGCCTAGGAGAAGTAGTAGGGTAGCGGGTAGGGTGGGCAGGGTGGGCAGATCGTCTGGCTCTGGTGTGAGGGAGGCTCCAGCTGTATCCAGGAGGGAGTCCACCGTCTCCAGCCCGGAGGAGGAAGCCGGGGGAGGTGTTAACACACCAAGTGGACAAGCTGCCTCTTCTCCCAGTAGTCCTGGAGAGGGTCCTTCTACCAGAGGCAACTTGTCCACATTACACCGGCTTCCCTGTTTCACCCCCAATCAGAGCCGGGACCCAGGCTACCTCTGTCACTGAGAGGCGAAGATTGTGGCATGAAATCCGGGATGCTGTAAGTGCACTGGGTGGTGAACTTCGCCCGACTGACAGTGTGCGGAAGAGGGTCAACGACATCCGTGGGTCTGTTCGGAATAGCTAATTGCATGGGTTGCGGAGGGTCTTTATGACCGAGAAGGTTGGCTGGATCCAAGTGCACAAGCTTCTCTCTGGAATTACGAAGTACCTTTTTTGAGGATTCTTGGCCCCAATACCATCTTTTCCAGAGAGGGCGTAGATTCGGATGCTTTGCGCCAAGGTAGGATATTAACTTGGATTTCAATTGTGTGAGTTGTTGTGAAAAGATGAACTACTATCCTATGTGTGACATGAATAGACTTTTATACTTGGCCTTCCAATTGTCCTTTTTTCTTTTCCCCAACCTGCAATTTGATCATCTGTAGCACGGATCTCAGTCCCTCCACAGCCCATGCAGCTTGGCGACCCAGACGGACTCACGGGTGCTGACATCAGTGATGACCCTCCTCCTGGTAGGTCCCATATCGTACTGTGCCAAACAACGTAGATGTATATTTTATCCTTTCCAAGATAGCTCATATTGCTATGTCCTCTTTACAGAAGATCAGCAGCAGGGAACCCCCCCAAGTGCAGCAAGGCCTGGAGGAAGGTGTTGGTATGTATACAAATGTATCTTTTTTAGGAATCCTATTAACACAGTTAACGCACATGTCTTTTCTTTAGAAAGAGTGTTGCGTTTTAGATGTTTACCCTGCAAAACACAGTTGTCAGCATTAATGGGTGCCGTAATTAGTATTCAGACCATGCCTTCTTAACCTTTGGGAGGGTTTTAGCAATTGTCCTATGAGCCCAGGAAAGCACTTTGAATGCTTGGCCTCAATGCTTAATTCCTGAAGCTAGGAGGGAAATCTGGCCCTAATCATTACTGCCTAAGGTTATGTACTAAACCTGTTTTGTACTTTTTTTTCAAAGAACATCAGGCCCCTCTTGAAGTAGCAGCTGGAGTTGGATCAGGAGCTGGCGACGATTCTGCATCCAATGCTGGGGTATGTGATATAAGGGAACAAGGTGCACATGTAACATTTCAATGGTAGTAATGTTTTTGGGCTAGATGTGGCTTACATTGTCTGTGTTAAATTTGTGCAAGGACATTCTGACGATGCACCAGCACAACAAGAGTTAGATCTTGAACGTCAGGGAATTATTTTAAAATTTGGGGTGCCACAAACGTGGCAAAAACATCCAGGACCTTTAAAGTCCGGCCAGTCTTTGATTTTCCAGGTCCAAATTCATGTGTGTTGTTTTGTTGGGTTGTCCTGTAGCCGATTGATGGCAAGATTTTATACAACATACGTAGATGTTGAAAGTCATTGGTGTAGTAACAGACTTACCAAAACCAGAAACAACCTACCACACCAGGGTTAATTGGGAACAGCTTCATGTCGAAACGGTTTTGCCTTTGTCATATTAGTCATACCAACATAATATGTACCCATTATCAGAAGTGTTGCTAGCTTGGATAATATTACAATGAACAAGTACTTATTAGAAGCACATCCAACTTTTCTAAGTTCTGCTTGGGGTGTTAAGTTGTCAAACTAATCTGAACTATTTAGTAATGATGTTTTATAAAGATTTGGTATATTTCTTCTGATTTCAGGCAGCCTTGGATGCAGCGGGATTGTCACCTACCCCACCTCGTCCATCTCTGCTGGATGTGGCCCAGATGCTGCTTGTCGAGTATCGGCTCCAAAATGAGTCAAGGAGGCCTACTGAGCAATCTCGTGAGTTAGTACGGCTGCTAGGGCTCATACAGGAATCTGTAGCAACGATGGCCAGAAATCAGACAAGTTTGTTACAGGTTCAACAGGATATGCGTGACTGCTTGCTAAGGTTAGCAGACCAGCATCAACGGGATCGGCAAAGTGTTGACACTCAGGTGCTGGCCACACGCCAACGCCTGGTTGGAGCTGAAGATGCCCCATTGGCAGAGCCCTCCCAAACATCACAATCACCTGCCACTGCAGGTTGTGGTAGTGGGAGGGAGATGCCAGTGGTGGCCACTTGGCAGGCAGCTGGGGAGGGGACAATTCCTCCTGTAGCCACTCCCAGCACTTCACACTCCCTTCGGAATCTCACACCCCTCAATGAGCAATCCTCCTGCACAACCTCATTGCGCACTGGTTCCACAATACCCCTTCCAACAGACTACACTCCCTCCACACCTTTATCAGTTCACTCCTCCCCAGGCCATCCCCCTTATTTGTCACCAATCCGACATCTCCTTTCCCCCCGAACCGTGGCCCACAACATCAAACAATCCAGCACAAGTCCCCACACATCTTCACAACCCTTGCACCACCAGCAGCATCAAGTAGCCTGGATGCAGCAGCCACAGCAGCAGCCAGAGCTGCAGCAGCAGCCTCAGCTACAACATCTTCTTCTAATGGCACAATATACCCAAAGTCTGAGGCTGACACCGGAGCAGACCGTCCTTTTGGCCCAACAGTTGATGTCAGGAACTTTTCCAGGGTCCACCACACCGCATCAACCACCACAACCTTAATTTTATCTTTGTTTTATTGATTTGTGATATTTTTGTTAGTGATTGATACATGTGACCATTGGCCAATTTGGGGGGGCATTTTTTTGTTTAATTTGAGGGTGGCAGGATATGCTTTGTTATTGTGATTTTTTGGAGATGCAATACAATTATCTTGAAAATGATTCGTTTGTGTTTGATCTTTGGTTTTTTGGGAGTGTTGGTGGCCAAGTAAGGGCCCTGGTTAATGTAGGTGTTTCTACACACGTGCTTCTCTATCTCCAAACATATGGTTTCATTTACATTTTCAAAACTCAATGTTCACATAATGACCCAAGAAAAGGTCTCCCTTCAAATGTAGCCTCAAAACAAGTCTCATGGATAATAGAGTTGAGCGGACACCTGGATGTCCATGTTCAGCGGGTTCGGCCGAACTTTAAAAAAAAGTCTGGGTCCGTGTCCCGGACTTTTGCCGAACTTTTCCTGGACACCGAACCCCATTGAAGTCAGTGGGGACCCGAACTTTCAGGCACTAAAATGGCTCTAAAACACCAAAGGAAAGGGCTAGAGTGCTGCAAATGGCAGCAAAACGTATTTAAGAGCATGGCAAGTGCTCTGCAAACAAATGTGGATAGGGAAATAACTTAAAACAACAAAAAAAAACAGAAAAATAAAACAATGTTCTTCATCTCTGAAGGACGAGGCCCATATGGAGTAGGAGGGAGGTTGAGGTGGTGGTGGATGTGGCGGTGTCATAGGCGTGCGCACAGGGTGTGCCGGGTGTGCCTGGGCACACCCTAATCACCTAGGGCACATTAGCATTATCGCTCTGTTTGCCAGTGAGGAGATGGGAAAGATCTCCCTCGGACCTGCTCTGCTCTATTTCACTTTGCCAGCAGGGAGAGTAATGTATCGGGGGCCATGTACATGTAGGCAAACACATGCATGTGTATTTAAACTTTGGGGTGCACACCCTAATGCAATAGGCTGCGCACACCTATGGGCGGTGTAGGTGGAAGCGGCGGTGGAGGAGGACCAGGGCCGGATTAAGAGCATCATGGGCTTGGTGCTGAGGATTTTGAAGGGCCTTAAGGGCCGTGCCTTGGCATGCACCCAGAGAAGGAAGGGTGCAGCCATGCATGCCTAATTCAACATGGGATGCTGTCTCTGAAGCCCATAAACACATCCATGCATCGGCAACTGTCCCTCCTTGTCCGGCTTTCGTGCTGTGTGGGGAGGTTCTGAGGGAGCTGCCTGGGGAAGCGAGCATAGAAGCCAGACTTCTGTGTTTACAAGTGACAGAAGAGCGGTAACAGTGAATATGGCCAACCCGGGGCCTATATAAAAGGTAGGGGCCTGGAGCTGCAGCTCCAATAGCCCCTACGTTAATCTGGCCCTGAGGAGGAGGACGAGGTAGCCAACACTGCTTCTTTTCACAAATTTTAAATGAGGGTACACCCCAAAAGAGTGAGAAAGAGCAAAAATGGAACAATGGGTGGGTAAGGTCGGTATCCATCGCTATTCTGCACAAGGTACGGAAAAGTCCCGTGGGATCCATGCCTGGTTCATTTTAATGAACGTGAGCTTGTCCACATTGTCTCTGGACAGGCGGCTGCGCTTGCCTGTTATAACGCCCCCAGTCGTGCTAAATACCCGTTCAGATAATACACTGGCTGCAGGGCACGCCAGCACCTCCAAGGCGTAAAGGGCAAGCTCAGGCCATGTGCCCAATTTGGAGACCCAGAAGTTGAAGGGGGCAGACCCCTCATTCACTACATGTAGGCGTGTGCACACATACTGCTCCACCATGTTGGTAAAATGCTGCCTCCTGCTAAGACGTTCCATATGAGCTGCTGGTGCTGCTGTTTGTTGTGGCGTGCTGACAAAGCTTTTCCACATTTCGGCCATGCTAACCCTGCCTTCTGAGGTGCTGGCGGTGCCCTGGTTGCGTTGGCGACCTCTTCCTCCTCCTCCTCCTCTGCCTTGTGCTTCCACTGTGGCCCCGCTGTCAGGTGGGAATGCCAGCAGCATCGCGTCTACCAGCGTGCGCTTGTACTCGCGCATCTTGCGATCGCGCTCCAGTGAGTGAATTAAGGACGGTACGTTGTCCTTGTAACGGGGATCCAGCAGCGTGGCCACCCAGTAATCAGCACAAGTTAGAATGTGGGCAACTCGGCGGTCGTTGTGGAGACACTGCAGCATGTAATCGCTCATGTGTGCCAGGCTGCCCAGAGGCAACGAAAGGCTGTCCTCTGTGGGAGATGTATCGTCCGTGTCCTCTTTATCCCCCCAGCCACGCACCAGTGATGGCCATGAGCTGGCCTGGGTGCCACCCTGCTGTGAACATGGTTCCATCTCCTCCTCCAGCTCCTCCTCCTCATCCTCCTCATCCTCCAGAACTGTGCCCCTGCTGGACAATTGTGTCCCTGGCGTTTGTGTGTGCAGGAACCCACCCTCGGAGCCCCTTGCCCCGAATGACTGCCCTGAAAGCCTTGGAAATGTTACCTCTTCATCCTCCTCCTCCTCATCCTGTGCCTCATCCTCTTCCATCATCGCCCGAATTGTTTTTTCAAGGAGGCATAGAAGTGGGATAGTTAAGCTGAGAACGGCGTCATCGGCACTGGCCATGTTGGTGGAGTACTCAAAACAGCGCAACAAGGCACACAGGTCTCGCATGGAGGCCCAGTTATTGGTGGTGAAGTGGTGCTGTTCTGCAGAGCGACTCACGCGTGCGTGCTGCAGCTGAAACTCCACTATGGCCTGCTGCTGCTCGCACAGTCTTTGCAGCATGTGCAAGGTGGAGTTCCACCTTGTGGGCACGTCACATATGAGGCGGTGAGCGGGAAGGCCGAAGTTACGCTGCAGCACTGACAGGCGAGCAGCAGCAGGGTGAGAACGCCGAAAGTGCGCACAGGCGGCCCGCACTTTCTGCAGCAGCTCTGACATATCGGGGTAGTTTTTAAGGAACCTCTGCACCACCAAATTCAGCACATGCGCCAGGCAAGGGATGTGCGTCAAACTGGCTAGGCCCAGAGCTGCTATGAGATTTCGCCCGTTATCGCACACCACCAGGCCGGGCTTGAGGCTCGCTGGCAGCAACCACTCATTTGTCTGCTGTTCCATGCTCCTCCACAACTCCTGCGCGGTGTGTGGTTTGTCCCCCAAACAGGCAAGTTGTAAAACTGCCTGCTGTCGTTTACCCCTGGCCGTGCTGAAGTTGGTGGTGAAGGTGTTACGCTGTCCGGATGAGGAAGCGGAGTAGGAGGAGTTAGGAACAGGAGGCAAACTGAAGCGCCCTGCAATCCTCGGTGGTGGAAGGACATGCGCCAAATTGCTATCCGCCTCAGGCCCATCCGCCACTGCATTTACCCAGTGTGCCGTTAGGGAGATATAACGCCCCTGACCGTGCTTACTGGTCGACGTATCGGTAGTTTGGTGGACCTTGGCACAGATGGCGTTGCGCAGTGCACACCTGATTTTTTTCCCCCACTTGTTTGTGCAGGGAAGGGATGGCTTGCCTGGAAAAGTAGTGGCGGCTGGGCACGACGTACTGTGGGACAGCCACCGACATAAGGTTTATAAAACTGTGCGTCTCCACCAGACGGAATGACAGCATTTCAAAGGCCAAGAATTTTGAAATGCTGGCATTCAGGGCCAGGGATCGAGGGTGGGTAGCGGGGTACTTCCTCTTCCTCTCAAGTGTTTGGGAGATGGAAAGCTGAACGCTTACACGGGACATTGTGGAGATGGTTGGTGACCCAGGTGGTGGTGTTGCTGACAGATCCTCTGTTTGCGGGGTGGCAGGTGCCGGTATCACTACAGATGTGGCTGGAGCAGCCGAGACTGCAGCAGAAGAGGAAGCAGGATGAGCCAGAGACGTTTCTTGGTTTTGAAGGTGTCTACTCCACTGCAGCTCGTGCTTTGCACTTAGATGCCTGATCATGCAGGTTGTGCTCAGGTTGAGAAGGTTTATGCCTCACTTCAGGCTCTGATTGCACAGGGTGCAAACCACTCGTGTCCTGTCATCAGCACATTTTGTAAAGAACTTCCACGCTAGAGAACTCCTTTGAGCTGACTTTGGTGCGCTCGTTCCCTTGCTGCGTTGGGCAGTAGCAGGCGTAGTGTCTAGGGCACGGCCGCTCCGCTTCTGCACCCTGCTCCCTCTTCTGCTGTGCTGGTGGCTCTGTGCGACCACCGCCTCTTCCTCCAAACTACTCAGGTCACCTGCATGACGTTCATTCCATGTGGGGTCGAGGACCTCATCGTCCTCCACATCATCTTCCACCCAGTCTTCACCCCTGCCCTCCTTGTTGGTCTCCACAATGCTGAACGCCGCAGCAGTTGGCACCTGCGTTTCGTCATCATCGGAGACGTGCTGTGATGGTCCTTCCATGTACTCATCTTGAGAAATAAGTGGTTGGGCATCGCTGCACTCACTCTCTTCCACTTCTGGGGCAGGGCTAGGTGGATGGCCCTGGGAAACCCTGCTGACAGAGTCATCAAAAAGAAGAAGAGACTGCTGTATGGCTTGGGGCTCAGACTGCTTGCCTGATTTGCAAGGGGGTGAGGTGAAAGACGGTTGGACATCGGCTGCAGGTGCCAACTCTGACCTTTCTGCAGTAGACTGGGTGGGAGACAAAGTGAAGGAACTGGAGGCACTGTCAGCAGCAAACCAATCTACTATCGCCTCCACTTGTTCTGGCCTTATCACTTCTAGAGGCGTATGATGCCCTACCAAATACTGATGCAGGTTCTGTCGCCTACTCACACTTGAGGAAGGTGTTTCACTTGTGCGTGTAGCTGGCACAGATCGACCACGTCCTCTCCTTGCAACAGGAGCTCTACCAGCAGCACCACGACCCAGGCCACGGCCCCTATTTGACGGTCTCCTCATATTTCTGTAATTTAAGATCTTGCCCTAGAAAGGTGTTTATTGAATAGCGGAACAAAACAACAACAGTATCGCACGGGTATATCTCACAGTCAAATATGCAAACTATGCCGCAATTTAATGGTTTTTACCCCAAAAGGGTGTATATTGAATAGCGGAATAGGATAAAAAACGGTGTATCTCACACGTACAAACACAGACTAGGCCCGATTAAATTTTTTGTACCCTAAAGGGAGGATGAGGAAGAGGAGTAGGAGGAGTTGGGAACAGGAGGCAAACTGAAGCGCCCTGCAATCCTTGGCGGGGGAAGGAGATGCGCCAAACCAATTTAAAAGGTGTATCTCACACGTACCGATACAGACTATGCCGTAATTTAATTTTTTACACTCCAAAAGGGTGTATATTGAATAGCGGAATAGGAAAA
Source organism: Pelophylax lessonae (assembly GCF_965119305.1). Classification (NCBI taxonomy): domain Eukaryota; kingdom Metazoa; phylum Chordata; class Amphibia; order Anura; family Ranidae; genus Pelophylax; species Pelophylax lessonae. The sequence continues at coordinate 121,101,161 of NC_138775.1, forward strand.
ATTTTATAATACGGTGTATCTCACACGTACAAACACAGACTAGGCCCCGCCAATTACAATTTTTTGTACCCTAAAGGCAGGATGAGGAAGAGGAGTAGGAGGAGTTGGGAACAGGAGGACAACTGAAGCGCCCTGCAATCCTCGGCGGTAGAAGGTACCAATATTTAAAAAGGGGCCGAGATATATCCCGGGTAACTATATACCGGTCAGCCTAACATCAGTAGTCTGCAAAATTTTGGAGGGGATGATAAGGGACCACATACAAGACTTTAGTAATGAAAACGGTATTATAAGTAGTAATCAGCATGGATTCATGAAAAATCGTTCATGCCAAACCAATCTATTAACCTTCTACGATGAAGTGAGCTGCCACTTAGATAAAGGTAAGCCTGTGGATGTGGTGTATCTGGACTTTGCAAAGGCCTTTGACACCGTTCCCCACAAACGCTTACTGTACAAACTAAGGAAGATAGGTATGGACCATAAGGTGAGTACCTGGATAGAGAACTGGCTCCAGGGGAGAGTACAGAGGGTGGTGATTAATGGGGAGTACTCGGATTGGGTGGGTGTGGAAAGTGGGGTCCCCCAGGGTTCTGTCCTGGGACCAATCCTGTTTAATTTATTCATAAATGATCTAGAGGAGGGGATATCTAGTACAATATCAGTATTTGCAGATGATACTAAATTAGGCATGCCAATATCTTCTATGCAGGATGTGGAAGTCTTGCAAGCAGACCTGAACAAAATAACGGGGTGGGCAACTACATGGCAGATGAGATTTAATGTAGAAAAATGTAAAGTAATGCACTTGGGGGCCAGAAACCAGAAAGCAAGCTACTCACTAGGGGGGGAACCTCTGGGTGAGTCTAGGATGGAAAGGGACCTGGGGGTACTGGTAGACAACAGGCTTGGAAGTGGCATGCAATGCCAAGCCGCCGCAAGCAAAGCCAACAGAGTACTGGGTTGTATAAAAAAGGGGATTCACTCCAGAAATAAAGAGATTATTCTTCCACTCTACAAGACTCTGGTCCGGCCACATCTGGAGTATGCTGTCCAGTTCTGGGCACCGGTCCTCAGGAAGGATGTGCTGGAACTGGAGAAAGTCCAGAGAAGGGCAACAAAAATAATTAGGGGAATGGAGAACATCAGCTATGAGGAAAGACTACAAGCACTGAACCTGTTCTCTCTGGAGAAGAGACGATTGAGGGGGGATATGATATCAATGTACAAATACTGTACTGGCGACCCTAGCATAAGGAACAAACTATTCAGAGAAAGGAGATACAATAAGACACGTGGCCACTCACTAAAACTTGAGGAAAGGCGGTTTAACCTTAAAGTGCGTAAGGGGTTCTTCATTGTAAGAGCGGTAAGGATGTGGAATTCTCTTCCGCAAGCAGTCGTATCAGCGGGGAGCATTGATAGTTTCAAAAAACTATTGGATGGACACCTTAAAGACCACAACATACAGGGGTATACAATGTACGGTTAAAAGCAAACACACACACACATCATAGGTTGAACTGGATGGACTTGTGTCTTTTTTCAGCCTCACTAACTATGTAACTATGTACTATGTAACTATGTAACTATGCGCCAAACAAATTTAAAAAGGTGTATCTCACATGTACCGATACAGACTATCCCGCAATTTCATTTTTTACACTCAAAGAGGGTGTATATTGAATAGCGGAATAGGACAAATTTTACAAAACGGTGTATCTCACGCGTACAAACACAAACTAGGCCCCGATTACAATTTTTTCTACCCTAAAGGCAGGATGAGGAGTAGGAGGAGTTCGGAACAGGCAGGAGGCAGACTGAAGCACCCTCAAATCCTCGGCAGTATGAGATGCGCCCAAAAAATTGGAAAGGTGTATCTCACACGTACCGACACAGACTATCCCGCAATTTAATTGATCCCCAAAGGTTTTTATTGAATAGCGGAATAGGAAATATGATCAAAAAAAGTGTATGTATCTCACACGTACAGAAGCACACTAGGCCCCAATTACTATTGTTTGTACCCCTAAAGGCAGGATGAGGAGTAGGAGGAGTATGGAACAGGCAGCACCCTCAAATCTTCAGAAGTATGAGATGAACCCCAAAAACTTGGAAAGGTGGATCTCACACGTACCAACACAGACTATCCCGCAATTTAATTGATCCCCAAAGGTTTTTATTGAATAGCGGAATAGGAAATATGATCAAAAAAAGTGTATGTATCTCACACGTACAGAAGCACACTAGGCCCCAATTACTATTGTTTGTACCCCTAAAGGCAGGATGAGGAGTAGGAGGAGTATGGAACAGGCAGCACCCTCAAATCTTCAGAAGTATGAGATGAACCCCAAAAACTTGGAAAGGTGGATCTCACACGTACCAACACAGACTATCCCCCAATTTAACTGATCCCCAAAGGTTTTTGATTAAATAGCGGAATAGAAAATATGATCAAAAAAAGTGTATGTATATCACACGTACACATCCACACTAGGCCCCAATTACTATTGTTTGTACCCCTAAAAGGCTGGATGAGGAGTAGGAGGAGTATGGAACAGGCAGCACCCTCAAATCTTCAGAAGTATGAGATGAACCCCAAAAACTTGGAAAGGTGGATCTCACACATACCGACACAGACTATCCCCCAATTTAACTGATCCCCAAAGGTTTTTGATTAAATAGCGGAATAGAAAATATGATTAAAAAAAGTATATGTATATCACACGTACACAACCACACTAGGCCCCAATTACTACTTTTTGTACCCCTAAAAGGCTGGATGAGGAGTAGGAGGAGTATGGAACAGGCAGCACCCTCAAATCTTCAAAAGTATGAGATGAACCCCAAAAACTTGGAAAGGTGGATCTCACACGTACCAACACAGACTATCCCCCAATTTAACTGATCCCCAAAGGTTTTTGATTAAATAGCGGAATAGAAAATATGATCAAAAAAAAAGTGTATGTATATCACACGTACACAACCACACTAGGCCCCAATTACTATTTTTTGTACCCCTAAAAGGCTGGATGAGGAGTAGGAGGAGTATGGAACAGGTAGCACCCTCAAATCTTCAAAAGTATGAGATGAACCCCAAAAACTTGGAAAGGTGGATCTCACACGTACCAACACAGACTATCCCCCAATTTAACTGATCCCCAAAGGTTTTTGATTAAATAGCGGAATAGAAAATATGATCAAAAAAAAAGTGTATGTATATCACACGTACACAACCACACTAGGCCCCAATTACTATTTTTTGTACCCCTAAAAGGCTGGATGAGGAGTAGGAGGAGTATGGAACAGGTAGCACCCTCAAATCTTCAGAAGTATGAGATGAACCCCAAAAACTTGGAAAGGTGGATCTCACACGTACCGACACAGACTATCCCCCAATTCAACTGATCCCCAAAGGTTTTTCATTAAATAGCGGAATAGAAAATATGATCAAAAAAAGTGTATGTATATCACACGTACACAACCACACTAGGCCCCAATTACTATTGTTTGTACCCCTAAAAGGCTGGATGAGGAGTAGGAGGAGTATGGAACAGGCAGCACCCTCAAATCTTCAGAAGTATGAGATGAACCCCAAAAACTTGGAAAGGTGGATCTCACACGTACCGACACAGACTATCCCCCAATTTAACTGATCCCCAAAGGTTTTTGATTAAATAGCGGAATAGAAAATATGATCAAAAAAAGTGTATGTATATCACACGTACACAACCACACTAGGCCCCAATTACTATTGTTTGTACCCCTAAAAGGCTGGATGAGGAGTAGGAGGAGTATGGAACAGGCAGCACCCTCAAATCTTCAGAAGTATGAGATGAACCCCAAACACTTGGAAAGGTGGATCTCACACGTACCGACACAGACTATCCCCCAATTTAACTGATCCCCAAAGGTTTTTGATTAAATAGCGGAATAGAAAATATGATCAAAAAAAGTGTATGTATATCACACGTACACAACCACACTAGGCCCCAATTACTACTGTTTGTACCCCTAAAAGGCTGGATGAGGAGTAGGAGAAGTATGGAACAGGCAGCACCCTCAAATCTTCAGAAGTATGAGAGGAACCCCAAAAACCCCAAATATCATTCAGCTCTGCTGCAGGCCACAATTTAATTTTTTTTAACCCAAGGCTGTATATTGAATAGTGCAATAGAAAAAAGTGTATGATTTTTGAAACCACTCAATATTAGCACATGTGAACTGAACACAGCAGTGTATGATCAGTCACTCAGCACAGCACAGCTGAAGGAAAAAGGCTGCACACAGTGCCTGATAGAAAAATACTTTTCTCCCTCCTCCTCAGTGGGCAAAATAGATTGTGTTCACTGCACCCAAAAAGATTGTGTTCACTGTACCCCAAAAAGATTGTGTTCACTGCACCCCAAAAAGATTGTGTTCACTGTACCCCAAAAAGATTGTGTTCACTGCACCCCAAAAAGATTGTGTTCACTGTACCCCAAAATGATTGCGTTCACTGCACCCCAAAAAAATTGTGTTCACTGCAGCCCACACACAGCAAAATAGATGTGGACCACTGACACCTGCCTGTCTCCTATCCCACACCACACAGCAATATCGATTGTAGTTTGTAGAACACACTGTCCCTAAAAATCAGCAGACTCTGTCCCTAACAGGATTGATAAGATCGTAGATCGGGACTGCAAAACCCACCCCACACAGCAATATCGATTGTAGTTTGTAGAACACACTTTCCCTAAAAATCAGCAGACTCTCTCCCTAACAGGATTGATAAGATCGTAGATCGGGACTGCAAACCCCACCCCACACAGCAATATCGATTGTAGTTTGTAGAACACACTTTCCCTAAAAATCAGCAGACTCTCTCCCTAACAGGATTGATAAGATCGTAGATCGGGTGACTGCAAACCCCACCCCACACAGCAATATCGATTGTAGTTTGTAGAACACACTTTCCCTAAAAATCAGCAGACTCTCTCCCTAACAGGATTGATAAGATCGTAGATCGGGTGACTGCAAACCCCACCCCACACAGCAATGTCGATTGTAGTTTGTAGAACACACTGTCCCTAAAAAATCAGCAGACTCTCTCCCTAAAATGCCTACAACTCGCCCTGCCTAACACACTCCGACCTGTCCCTCAATTCTATCCGGACACAAATGTTTTTTTTTTTCCTGTCTGTCCCTAATCAGCAGCCAGCACGTTGATGTGTGCTCTCTCCCTGATCTAAACAGCAGAATGACGCCGCAGCGGCGCTGCCTCGAACTTATAAAGACTTGGTCACATGCTTCAGACGGCCAATCACAGCTACTGATACATTTGTAGGCATGGCTGGGATGACTTAGGCACACCAGTTAAACGCTTGTTGATTGGCTGTTGAAAGCCCGCCATGAAAAGCGCGCCAAAGCATGCAAAACCCGGAAATAAAATGACCAAACACAGATTTTTACCCGAATATACAGTAAAGTGTTCGTGTCCGTGTTCGGGTAACAAAAATCCAATTATTCGGTACGAACACGAATAATACAGTCGGTGTTCACTCAACCCTAATGGATAACATAAACCAAAGCCAACATGCTAACAATTACAGACCACAACACTCGACTAAACAAATACAACACAAAAGAGATTCGATGTGTACACCAAAAAAAATACTTTTGTAAGAAAACATAAATATTTATTTTACTACAAAATGTAGGTATATAAAAATTTTGGCATTCAAATTATTATTATTATTTCAATATATAAAAGTTAGAAAACGTGGGTTGCAACGTGCAACATAAAAACAAAATAAGACTAAACATCACTCCAATGGGGTGTAGTTCCGAACAAAGGGCTCTAAAGGGTCAGGATCAACCCCCAACTGCCGCTCCAAGAGGGCTATCCGAGCCGCACACCATCTTAGATACTTAATGGCCACCTCCATGGTGAGGTGGGTGTGCTCTGGGTAGAAAAAGACATGAAAATTAGTTTGATGCAAAATGATCCAAACAAGGATTGTAATTAATGTGCCTCAACAAACATGCTTTGGAGTCTATTGGGTGGCTTTTCTCAACACTCTGGAGCAAATTTGGAGCTGTTGTAAACCTTGAGCTGTTGTAAACCTTGAACTCAAACTTCCACAGCAAATTGTTCAAAAGGTTACACAAGATGGCTTGGAATGTTAGTAGCAGTTCCACCAAAGCTAAGTAAAAGGCTTTTCATGTCAACACAACCAATCATTTTGAAGAATGTAAGGTGTTGTGTTCAATTGGTCAACACGATACATGTGCACACATTTATCTCTATCACCATTGGAATTTGTGTAGAGTTCTCTCTCCCTCTTACTGTCTATAGATTGAAACCGACACATAGTAGAGACTCACCACTTGGAATTTTTATGACGATTGGTGGCAGGGGTTGATCCCTCTCCTCCCCAGATCCCCTTTGCTCCATCACAGCTGTGTTAAGAGAGAATAAAAAGTTTCTCAACGAATGGACTCACGCTAACTGTAGGTTAGACAGTCATGATAGGCAGTCATGAAAACGCTCTAACACCCACTCCTTCCCCCTCCACACTTCCCTGAAAGTTTTATTTAGACATTGATACAGTGGTGATGCAGATTTGTACAGTGCAAGCTTCATGCTTCTGGGTGAAGCTTGTAGCCTTAAAGATACATACTCCATGCTTTTGTGCTGATTGTGTTTCTCAGATGTTGTTTCTGCCTCAGCCCTGCCTGTTCAAAGTGTTGGGAACATCTCCTTTTTGGATGGCTGGGCAAAACAAATCAGGTTAGACTTACCCGCTCTAGCTTTTTTTGGGACGAGAGCAGTCATGATCCTCCTCTTAAAATGGCCCCATGACACCCCTCTAGGCACCTCCCTCCTGTTGATTGACCCCACAGCAGGCAGCTAGCTATGGAGGCACATGAGATAAAGCCAAGCACCCTGTGCCTGTTCAGGCACTAGGCTGTGAGCCAGCCTGGCCCCCCTCCCTTCCGATGGTCTCAATGATTAGGAGTGACAACATCAGGAGGCAATATTGGCATGCTGTCACCTCAGCTAAGGAGGAGGGGGAGTCCGGACCAGACAAGTATTTGTCCGAAATTTTGGCCAGTAATAAAATGGGCCCGGTAAGTCTAAGGGGGAATATGCACACCTGTCAGTTACCTTGGTGGAGGCCGAAGTGCTGAGAGGGCTACCCTTGCAGCTCGGTGCGGATCACCCCTGGTGGTGAAACAGGAGATGACACGTCCCAAGGAGCACTGGATGCGGATGGATCCCGGATGGATGGATGGTGATTCAGGACCGCTTCCAGGAGATCTATAGATGCTCAGAGAAAAGAGACAAAGGTTAATGCCAGGCCGAGGGTCATACACAGATAATCAGTCCGAGGAGATGAAGGTACAGAGGGCCGTGCAAGAGAGAGAGTACGTGGGATCCAAGCCAAGGTCGGTACACAGGAGATCCAGCAGAGGTGTCTTTTAGAGTAAAGGGTGGTCAGGCAAGCCGAGGTCAAACGAAGGAGAGATGCAGGTAAGTCAAAGGAGCTAGCCGGGTCAAACAGGAACAACAGGCAATCAAACAGGTCACGGGTACAGGAGCTGATGATAAACCAGCACTGAAGCACAGCCAGAGAGCGTCTTATATAGGGCCAGGGCTGGGGAAATGGGCGTGGTGACACACCTGCTCTGCATCCAGCGTTCTATTGTTGCTGAATGCTGATTCCTTTCCTGACAACACCTATCACTTGGAATACTAATGCATAGAATGCATTCACATAAAGAACCTTCTGCCTTTAGAACAACTTGAAGCCTGATCGGGGACATACACATGTAGCATTTCTCCACTTACTAAGTAGACACATTACAGCAAAAGCACACATAACGGGGGGCGCATGCGCCGCGCGAAGCTGGACGGGTGCTAAGTGCGCAGCTCCGTCGGAGAGGAGAGAGAACGGCAGGATCCCCGGGGCCAATTTAGCTCATATTCGCCCACAACTTTCAACACCCCCGGGGGAACACCTGGTGCATGCCATCAGCCAAGAAAAAGAATCGGGGGGGTCCGCCAAAGCACTCCCTGACAACCTATTTGCTCCGCACGAAGGAAATCACCAGGATGCCTCAAGATGGTGCCCAGGCCCTCCCATCGCCTCAGGCAGAGCCAGCACAACCACCCTCTCCTCCCAGCTCTCAACCAGGGACCCATGAGTACTCATGTGTGGTCACAAAGGTGGATTTGGATGCAGGGTTTGCAGCTATCTATGAAAAGCTGGCAGACAAATTTCAAACTGAAATTCACAAGTCTACTAATACATTAACACAAGAGATAGCTGCTTTGGGAGGCCGCACAGACTTATTAGAGACCAAGCACTACGAACTTTCTATTGCCCATAATGACCTTAGAAAGGACTTTGAGCTGCTTTCTGATAACTATGGCTTGTTGCAAACACAGGTGGAGGATTTGGACAACAGCAATCGCAGCAATAACCTGCGTCTTAGAGGCATACCTGAAACGGTCACAGATTTGATCCCTGCTGTTTCCAAGCTTTTCACAGACCTGCTGCCTGACAAACAGGATTCTGATTTCACCTGTGACAGGATTCACAGAGCTCTGCGCCCCAAACCTCCTCCTGACAAGCCTCCAAGAGACATCATTTTATGTCTCAAAGACTTCCTGATCAAGGAGGATATTTTGCGAGCTTCCAGAAACACTCCCAACATTTTAATGGAGGGCACGCGCATACAGATCTATCCTGATATATCGCAGGCCACACTTGAAAGGCGGCGCAAAATGAAAGAGGTCACCTCTGTGCTGCTGGCAGCCCGAATCCGATACAGATGGGGCTTTCCCTTCAAGCTGTCAGTTCCTCACAATGGCACCGTTTACGTGGTGTATAACCTGGCTGAAGGAAAAGAACTTCTAGTCAAACTAGGCCTCCTGGAAGCTGCCCCTGAAGCTCGCCCACAGAACACCCCCAGGCCGTCACCATCCTGGTCCACTCCAGCAACCAGAAGAGATCAGCGGAGATGGCGGAATCCTTTTAGGGATGGCGGGTTCTGAGGATGTCCACTATGGAGTAATATCTTTCCTGGTGATACACTAAAGTTCACATAAGTGATCCCTTGGATTTTGTGGACGCTGGTGTGCCCTTGCCCCAGTGTGGTCGCTCCCATACCATGCTGGGGTGCTGGGGTGACTGTGCCCACTGGTGTGTCTGCAAAGATGGTTTAAACTTTCCTGACGCATTTACTTGATATTGCTTGTTTACCTTTCTCTCTCCTCTCCCGTTGGTTTGTCCCCTATGTGCTGTTTTGCGGGTACCCGTGCGCCCGGGACGTGGGTGGTCCCCCTGGACCTTCCGCGCCTTCGGTGCCCGGGTCTCCGCTCACAGTTTTTGGACGGATATGTCCAATGGGTAATGATCTTTTGGATGGGTTCTATTATTTCTGCCCATCCCCAAGAAGTTTTTTCAGTTTCAAAACTTTTGGCTGATCACCACTTATCTGGTCAGTTGTTGTTTCAAAAAATATTCGTATGTAAACAGAAAGTCATTTTCTCAGGTCTTTATATATATCATGCAAGTATTTTGGTGGATCTATGTTTTTCTAGCCCTTAACTGGGAGCAGTGTTCACACTATACCGAATCAGTGATTCAGCCCCCAATTGGTCTGGGGCCCCATTCCCTGGGTTCCCCGGATGTTTCAAGGGTTTGGTCATTTATACTCGGCTCTGGTCATTTGTCCTTTCTATCAAAGTCTACCCTGCAGAAGTTTCAGAATGAACGTAGTCCTTCTTATATAGATCATGGGGGTTAAGATTTTGTCACATAATGTTCAAGGGTTCAATTCCCCCAATAAAAGACATTAAGCCTTCAAACAATATAAAAGGTTAGGTGCGGACATAATTTTGCTACAGGAGACGCACTTTGCAACAGACAAACACCCAAAATTTTTGGACAAATCCTTTAGGCAATTTAAATGTTCGTCATTCCAAAATAAGACAAGAGCAGTTGCCATCTTTATACGTAATAGTATAATATTCGATATTTCCTCTACATACTGTGACCCAGAGAGCAGATTCTTGATTATTAAGGGGAGTATTGCTGACAAAGCTATTACCATAGCTTCTATATATGCACCTAATGACATGCATGCCTCATTTTTTAGACATTTTTTCGAAGTTCTTGACAGGTTTGAATCCCCCCACATGGTGGTAGGAGGGGACTTTAATCTTCCTGCTCATCCTTCATTGGATAGGAGTAACATTACGGCCTCATCTAAGGCTTTCCCAAAAAGCCTGACACGTGCTTTGAGTGATAAGCAACTGATAGACACCTGGCGGGCTCACAATGTTGGAGTAAAGGGTTACACCTTTTATTCTCACCCCCATGATAGCTCAGCCAGGCTCGACTATATTTTTTGTACCCCGGTTTGGCTGGCTAATTCTTCGGCTGCAAGTATACATGTCTGCCCTTGGTCTGACCACCAAATTGTGCTGTTTGAGTCGGGGGGAGTAGGTCTGGGTAGCACGACGTATAACTGGAGATTGAACGATTCCTTACTGAACGATTCTGTGTTGGTTGCCCAGATCTCCTCTTCACTGGTGGAATATTTCCAGATCAATGAGGATGGGATTTCACCCACTCCTGTAGTGTGGACAGCACACAAGGCGGTCATCCGGGGTAATTTGATTGCCCTGGCCTCAGCCAGGAACAAATCTAGATTGTCAGACATAAAATCCCTCACGAAAGAATTAGATCAATTATATTACAAACATAGTCTCTCCCCCTCCTCTACACTTATGGATCAGATCCATATTAAAAGGAAGGCATTGGATGACATCCTTTCCAGTGATACTGAAAAGGCCCTTAGGTGGTCCAAGGCCAAATTTACACTCCACAGCAACTCCACATCTACTATGTTTGCAAAAAAATTAACTCAGACAACAAGACCCACTCATGTATACAAGCTTAGAAGGTCTGACGGGAGGATGGTTTCGCACCCCAAGGAAGTCTTGGAAATTTTTACAAACTTTTACAAGAACCTTCTCTCAGTGTCCTCTACGCTATCTGTAAATGAATTTCACCCCTGGATAGATAACTTATCTGTTCCATCTTTGTCATGTACACAAAGAGATATTTTGGAAGCACCTTGTACAGTAGACGAGGTTCTAGATATGATTAAAGCTCTCAAAACCTCTACCGCCCCCGGCCCTGACGGCTTTTCATCTTCTTATTATAAAACCTTTGCCACAATCCTTGCCCCTAGACTTACTAAACTATTTAACCACGTTCTTCAGGGAGGAAGTTTTCCAGAAGAAATGCTCCTAGCTAACATGCCCCTCATCCCAAAACCTGATAAAGATCATTCCCTCCCTCAAAATTATAGACCCATCTCGGTCATGAATAACGACCTTAAATTATTCAGCAGACTGTTAGCTAACAGACTGTCCAATATAATCCATAAATTGATCCACCCTGACCAGACTGGGTTTATTCCAGGCAGACAGCTTTCAGACAACATTAGGTTAGTCGCTAATATAGTTAATGATGCTAATCTCAGCAAATCCCCTACCTGCCTTGTGAGTTTAGATATTCACAAGGCCTTTGATAGCGTCAGCTGGCCTTATCTTGAACACCTTCTTCCTAAATACGGGCTAGGTGATGGGTTCATACACGGTTTCAAAGCTTTATATGAGGTGTAACTCTGAATTTATTCCCTTACATAGAGGTACGAGACAGGGTTGCCCACTTTCCCCCCTTCTGTTTGCTCTAGCAATTGAACCCTTGGCTACAGCAATTAGAAATAATGTCCTTATTACGGGGCACCACAGAGGGGGGAAAGAATACAAATTGAGTATGTATGCGGATGATGTCTTATTATTTTTGTCCAAACCTCATATTTCACTGCCTCATTTGCTGATTGATTTAGAGAGATTTCGATCCATGTCGGGCCTAGGGGTTAACCTTTCCAAATGCTCTCTTATGCCGATTGACCTGCCTAATTGGTCGCAGACCTCTATCAGAGAGAGCTTCTCTTTTACCTGGTGTATGAGATCATTTCGCTACTTAGGGGTCCAGATTACTCCTCATTATGAATCACTTTTTATTTCTAACTTCCCCCCAGTATTTAAAAAATTAGGCATGTTGTTAAAGACGTGGTCTTCGTACCATATCTAGTTTCTGGGGAGAGTTACAGCCATAAAGATGATTATCTTACCTAAGGTCTTGTTCTTCTTTAGGGCCCTTCCTGTTAATGTCCCTAGATCTCATATCAGCTCTTTTCAGCGGGAGATTTCTAGATTCATATGGAACGGTAAGAGATCCAGATATAACAGTCATATTCTTTATGCCCCCCAATCCCAGGGCGGCCTGGGTATCCCAGATCTATGGTCCTATTACCTCTCTGCCAAACTCATTCAAATGGCACAGTGGAATACAGACCCCGAGAGTATTCCCTGGCTTTCATTTGAACAGGCTACAGTTTCCCCGAGTTATCTCTCGGCGGCTCTCTGGAGTGGCGCACAGCCGATGAAATATAACTCAATTGCGAACAAAGTAGTTGTTCATTTGTACCGGCTGTGGCTAAAACTGAAAACCCCCCTGGGTCTGTTGTCCCAGGTCTCTCCGTTGACATCCTTTTTGGGTCACATTGACTCATGTTTACTCCCGCTGAGCAGAGAGGACTTATCTCCATGGATAGCTAGAGGCCTGGTGAACTTTAAAAAGCTCTCGATGGGCAATATCTTCTGTACTTTTGAACAACTGGTAGATATACATGGTCTCCCCAGATCTGAAAGGGACCACTATATCATTGTGAGGGCATTTTTTCAATCACAAGGCCTCCTTACGCTAAACCCTCCATTTACGATTTTTGAGAACATTTGCTCCTCCTCATCTAGAGATCGAGGGCTTATATCTATTCTATACTCACATATTGTCACTATCACCCTCCCAGATAAGCATAAGTATATGATTAAATGGGAACAAGACCTTAACTGTAGTTTCTCCATCCCGGAATGGCACCACATGATATCAAACATGTGTAAATGCTCACGTTCCAGTGCTTGCAGGGAGACACCCCCTTAAATTAGTTACAAGATGGTTTTTGACCCCCTCCTTGGTTCACTCCTTCTACGGTTCAGTCTCTCCCCTCTGTTATAGGGGCTGCTCAGAGGAGGGTAATTTACTCCATATCTTTTGGAGCTGCAACCTTTTGCGACCCATCTGGGATCATGCACAAAGACTTGTGACTAGATTGGCAGGGTCATCGGTTTCTCTCTCTCCTAAGATATGTTTGCTTTTTGTAAAAATCCCAGGTGTTCCAAAGTCTACATCCAATCTGATTCATACTTTGATGTGTTCCATTCAATGGATGATCGCATTTAATTGGAAATCAGACACCCTACTATGGTCTCAGGTACTCTCCAGGATGGAATGCATCAAACTAACAGAAAAGATCTTTCACTCCCTTCATGGTTCCATGATGACATTCCTTGCTAAGTGGGATACTTGGGATACTTGTGTTGGACCTGTTGGTTCCTCTTGATTTATATAAAATGTCTAACTTGACGGTTCTGACCCCATTTGTGTATTAGACTTTTCGATATTCTGCTATACTATGACCAATGCTCTGTGTATACTTGAAATTTTTTTCAGAGAATTTTTCTATGCAATATATAAATATTTTTTTTATGTATGATGTTACATTGCTGACCTGTGTAAGCAAAAATGTTTTTTCTGTACTGACTTTCTAATAAAATCTTTTGTAAACAAAAGCACACATAACTTACCATCAACAATGTTTTTTGTACCCACAGAGCCTGATGGCATTTGGACATGAGAAGCTGCACAAAAATCACACAAATTGTGAACTGGAACGTGGGACATTACCGGGGAAGAGTATTTCTGAAAGGTTGTGAAACACACACAATGTTCAAGCCAAGCCACACGCATTTTAAGTGTTGACTAAATCAGGACATGAGTTCTTTAACATGGCCCTAAAGAATTTGGAGGGCCAAAGCACTCCATTTCCTTTGTAGGGAAACTAACACAAATTTGGAGGAGGGTGGGTTGATAAAGCTTAGAAATACTAACATGTCCAGTAATGCTCCCCAATACCACCTTCCAAACATGAAGGTTAAGCAATAGTGTTTCCTGACCAACCTTCCTGTGACATGTAGCAAAACTGCACTTGCTTTTACTACAACTTACATTATAACAGATACACATCATCCTAGCACACACAATACGTGTGATAATCACATTTAATGTACTTACAGCCTAGTTCTGGGGAGCCACACACAAGTGTGGAGTAAGCAGCCTCCACCCCTGGAGTGGGGGAGGATGGGGGAGACCCATCATAGGGTGATGCTGTTGCAGATCCTAGAAACACAAAGACAAGAATACAATCCTTGAACAACAGCTATTTTATAAAGGCACACAGAAAGTAGCCCCTAAACCTTGAAGGTAGTAGTTACAGTGGACTGGGTAAGCAGCGGTCCCTCTTCCCCAGTCCTCCACAACAAACATCCTCCATGTCAGCTGCTACATAACCCCAATGGCAAAATATAGATATTACAGCCCTTATATTTACCAGGACACATTGAACACGCAAACACATGTAGAAAACTTACTTCCCATTTGAGGAGTGCTGATGTCCTCATGGGACGATTCCGCCTGGTCCTGCCCCGGTGCCAACCTACTTGGGCCTGCCTGCTCAGGCTCCTCTGTCGCTGAAGCTACATCAACCACAAAACAAAACACAACAAACAATCATTCCTCTAAGTTAGACCTAATACACAACACACCAGCACATCCACATTACTTACAGTGGGCTGGAGAAGGCTGAGCCTCCAGCTCCTCGTCACTGGTTTCTAAAAAACAAAAATATCCCAAATTACACACTATTTATGGACACAAATAGCCACCAACCTCTCATCATGCTAGCACCATACTCAATGCCCCTACAATTCGGAACATAGAAGTGCACTTACACCAATAAGATGCATTGACCATGTTTAGAAACAGGAGGCCAACATCCATTCACAATTGGTCCCCCCCCCCCCCCAATATCATATGTTCACTCTGCAGTCACATTAGTCTGAGTTCCAGAAAGCAGATGATAAAGTTTGTTAATCTGCCCTTGATTGTACACATTGACCATGTAAAGTTTCATTTATGAACATCTAGCTAATTCACCATGGACACATCTACACACTTCTCAAGTATTATACAATGATTTTAATTTGTCAATATTGCTTAGACACCTCCACTCCTGAGTATTTTGCTGTTACCATGCTGCTCTAACACAGTTCAGCAGGGCCGCCATCAGACATTTTGGGGCCCCTTACACAGTTTTAGGCCTGGGCCCCCTGGTCCCCCCATCTCCCCTGTCCCTAGACCTGTCCATCTACATTCCCCTGGGCCCGGCCACTGGCAGTCCCACTGAGTCCAATTCCATGTCCTCCTCCTCCAGTCTCATCTCCCCGATCCCATGTCCTTCTCCTCCTCCAGTCCCATCTCCTCCATCCCATGTCATTTTCCTCCTCCTCCACCCCATGTGCTCTATCTCATGTCCTTCTCCTCCAGTCACTCCTCCAGTCACATGTCCTCTTCCTCCTCCAGTCCCATCCCCCCATCCCATGTCCTCCTCTTGCAGGAATTCAGAATCCAGGATAATTCAGCACAGACACAATGAACAGACACATTCAGCAGTGTATGAGCACAGTGTCATATCCCAGGATCACACTGTGGGGTTTTAACTCCTCCATAATTTAGCCACTTTGGAAACAAAGTGCTCACTTTATGTATACTTTTTATACGGAAGTAGAATTTCTAATAGGGTTATATCATTGCATGAGATTTCCCCTCACTTCCTGTCTTAGTGTCACCAGAACAGGAAGTGGGGGAATATCACTGTGGGGAAATAGCTTGCAATTGTTGCCTTATAATGTCCATATTATATATAAAAGGAAACAATTGCTGGCTATATCCCCACCGGGAGATTCCCTCACTTCCTGTCCCAGTGACACCAAGACAGGAAGTGAGGGGAAATCTCCTGCAATGATATAACCCTGTTAGATGTTCTAGTTATGTATAAAACTTAAGAATATACAAAGCAAACATCTTTTTTTCCCATTTTGGCGAAATTATGGAATAATTAAAGAAACATTATTTTTTTGTCCCATGGCTTGCAGGAATAACATTTTTGCTTGATTCCCCCATCAACACAGACAGAGAAAACCCTCCTGCGGAGCCATTGTGTTCTCCCGGTGCCGCCCCTGCCAGGAAAACACAGTGATTATTGCTAGCGGCTACAAGAGCTGCTAGCGATAAGCTTATGTAAAATCTTACAGACTGGTTGTACGTTGTACTCAAGTTGATCGATCAATCAACTTGGGTACCTTCAGCCTGCC
Source organism: Pelophylax lessonae (assembly GCF_965119305.1). Taxonomy (NCBI): domain Eukaryota; kingdom Metazoa; phylum Chordata; class Amphibia; order Anura; family Ranidae; genus Pelophylax; species Pelophylax lessonae. Next base: position 121,117,563 of record NC_138775.1, read on the forward strand.
CATACATAGTTTAAATCTGCATTTCAAATGAATCAATCCCATTTACATCTAACACTCCATAAAGGAGAATGGAGGGTCTGATCAGGTCTGCGTGAAAAATGAACAGCCAGACCCAATCAGACGGCTCATGTTAAAAGGGACCTGAAAAGCAATCTGCATGGATTGCTTTTCAGAGCATTGGCTAGTTTAGTGAACCTGGACTAATAACAGTCACTGTAATGCTACCCATACTGCTGTCCTTTTAACATGGTGACAAAAGCTGATACCTATGCTACACGTGTGTAAAGTTACTTTCACCCTGCTAAATAGACAGCAATAAGGTTGTAAATACAGTGACTGTAATTAACAGGCCAAGGGCTATGAACTGTACATGTCTTCTAGCTAAATCTAGCAGCTTCAGTAGGAAACATTTCTTTTTAATCTCTCTTACCTCGATCTCTGCAGCAGGTTTTTTTTGCAGAGGAATTCAATCCCATCAGCAGAGGAAGCACCAGGCTGTGCAGTGATGGACAGTGCACCCTGTGTACCCATTGGCTAAGGAGGCAGCAGGAAGAGGATCAGCCTGCCTCCTGTTACCTCCTCAGCCAATGAGTAGCTGAAAGGCTCTTAAGTCCCTCCCTCATAACATCTCCCGAGTCCCAGCCCTGCCAGCTAGTTTACTGTGCTTACTATGCATTTATCCTTCGGCGCTTCTCCTGCCTTATGTGTCCCCTGGCTACTGTCTCCTGCACACTTCATGGATGCCGGGTCCGGGGCCCCTACAGGCACTCGGGCCCCCTACATGTGTATCGGCTGTCCCCCCCTGATGGCGGCCCTGCAGTTCAGCATGAAGTGTTAGATAACTACATACAAATACATAGTTCAAAACAAATGCAACCACATTATTAGTCCTGATCACTAACCCCATAAATTAGATATTTGACATTTCTACAATTAAAATGTTTCTACTTACCATACACAATTCTCAGTTGCTGTAGCGGCTCGCTCCCAGGTACCACGTACTGCAGTGTGGCGGTCCTCCTCCTCCCCTTCTTCACCAAAAACACCACCGGGTGTCGTCCGTCCGCTTTGGCTAGAAGCAGAGGATAAAGAGGAACCAAATTAAAGACTAATGTACATAGTAGTAATAAAGGTTGTGAAGAGACACTTGATGGAGGTGGGAAAGGCAGGGGTAAAAGGGGGGGGGGAATAGTTGCATACCTAAACACAGGCCCACCTATCCAAAAATTATTCACCTATCTGGTCACATGTAAAGTATATTTTTACTTACCGGAGATTAGCTCCACACCTTTTTGCAGCAGCCTGGGTGAGCGCCTCTTGGCATCACTCCAGGCCCGCTGCAGATCCACCAAAAGGGGCCGGAACTGGAATCTCCGCCGCAGCCTCATCCGGACATGACACATGATGGTGTGTTTTTGGTGAAGATGCATGTTCATCTTGTCGTAACCCCAGAGGAGGAGGAGCTGTGGAAAGAGCAATGTATGTTTGAGTCAAACTATGTCCAAAAAAGTAAATTCTTCCAAAAACATGCTAGATCGTCTTTTAGATATTGTAGAACAAAGAATCCCATTTCGGGTGATACATATCCATCAATGTCCAAATCTAGCTCCATGACATAGGTTTACCCACACTGGTGATTACCTCAACATGATGTTGCCATTGTCTCAATTGTCTATTCAATACCCACCTCAAAGTATCATAACAACATGTGGAGGCTTAGACACATCACCATGGCTAGTGTTTGGGGAGGGGGGGGGGGGGGTTTGTAGCACATAGGCAGAAGCCACATTACTAATCTGACAAGCAGTAGAGTTTTGTTTGTGGGGGGTGTGGACAGGATCTAAGTACTTTAGTTATGTCTTACTTAAGGAGGAAGTAAACCCTCCTCTGACACATTTACCTATAGGTAAGCCTATAATAAGGCTTACCTATAGGTACTGTAAATATCTCCTAAACATGCACCGTTTAGGAGATATTTACCTTACATGCAGCCAGTGACGTCACTGGCACATGCGCTCTGAAGGAACGGCCGCTCGTGCCGTTCCTTCAAAGCCCCGTGCCGTGACCGTCGACTCCCGTGCGAGTGCGCGGGAGTGACGTCACCACGGCTCCGGCCAATCAGATGGCCGGATACCGCGATCCCGGAAGACTGGCGACTGGACATGTCGCCCGTCATAGAGGTAAGCGAGCGGGACGGCAGGGGCTCGTTCTAAGGTAAGTATTTGATAATGAGCTAGTATGCTATGCATACTAGCTCATTATGTCTCTCTCTTTCAGGATGGAAAGGAAAACAAAAAATTTTTGTTCGGTTTCCAACCTCTTTAACACAATACATACTCATTGACAGGAGGGAGGGACATTTGAAATGTTGAGGGCCAATGATAGGTGAACACACTTTTTTCAAAGATAAATCCTACATCTCAAAGTCTCAGAGACACAGAGATGAGTAAAGCCTTTAGGGGACTTCCCTGGAAGAATGCCCATGTCCAAGATATGGACACGCTTATTTAGGTTAGTAGGGACAAGGCGCCTAGAGATGTTAGATTAGAGGGGAGCTCTGAGATTCCCTGATCCCAACTGTTAGCCTATTTATTTACTTCCCAAAAGCTAAACAAGCAAGAAAGAGCACAATCTCTATTGTTGCTTTCGAAGATGTTTAATTTTTGAGGTGTTTTATCATGTACATGCTAAAGTGCCTCTTGACACATCTTGTAATCTGTACCAATGTAATTTGTGGGATCACATGTTAGAGCTAACATCGAAGTCTCGACACAAACATACGTTATTGATCAAGCTAATGATGTGTTGACGCCCTTTTCACACTGGGATGACTTGTGTGATTACTTAGGCTGGCCATACACAATACAATTTGAATATAATTGGCCTAACACATTTGGATCAATTTAATGTGGCAGAATTATCCAAACTATCACAGTCTAATCACACATAATCCTTTTTTAAGGTCCACAGCAAAATTTGATGGCATAGTGGTTCACAGCAGTGCCATCTGATTCCAGTTCGATCTGTAAATTCCCAAAGCAATCTGATCTGGGGGTGTATTTAACTTGCAATGGACACCCCCATGGATTCACATATGGCAGTGTGAGATGTGTGTGCTAGGAATGCGATCCATTAACACGCTGGCAAATCACAGTGTTATCACATCAGTATCAGTTGCCTTTAGAGGTGATTTTTCCAATGCAATCCTTTGAAGACATGACCAGTCCAGATTTTTGTGATCACTCATTCCATCTCAGGTGAACAAATTAGCTGCTGTCTGCACATCCATCTTATGATCGTGACTCTCAGACAAACCTGTGGACGGTGAGCTTGCAGTGTGTATGTATTTCTCCCCAACAAGATTTTCAAAATGTATTTAGGGAATATAATGTTTATAATCTTGCATATATGAAAAGGGGCAATACATTTGTCTTTATCTAGACAGATTCCAAAGCGTCATGGCAATATGTAACTGATAATTGTGTAACATTTTGTCCAAAAGTAGAAACAAATATATATATATATATATATATATATATATATATATATATACAGTGGGTACGGAAAGTATTCAGATCCCCCTTAAATTTTTCACTCTGTTATATTGCAGCCATTTGCTAAAATCATTTAAGTTCATTCTTCTTCCTCATGAATGTACACATAGCACCCCATACTGACAGAAAAACACAGAATTGTTGACATTGTTGCAGATTTATTAAAAAAGAAAAACTGAAATATCACATGGTCCTAAGTATTCAGACCCATAGGCGTGCGCAGCCTATTGCATTAGGGTGTGCACCCCAAAGCTCAAACACGCATGCGTATATATATATATATATATATATATATATATATACACACACTTGTCAAAAGTATTGGGACACCTGCCTTTACACACACATGAACTTTAATGGCATCCCAGTCTTAGTCCGTAGGGTTCAATATTGAGTTGACCCACCCTTTGCAATTATGCCAGCATCAATTCTTCTGGGAAGGCTGTCCACAAGGTTTAGGAGTGTGTTTATGGGAACGTTTGACCATTCTTCCAGAAGCAATTAGTGACGTCAGGCACAGATGTTGGACGAGAAGGTCTGGCTCGCAGTCTTTGCTCTTATTCATCCCAAAGGTTTTCTATCGGGTTGAGGTCAGGACTCTGTGCAGGCCAGTCAAGTTCCTCCACCTCAAACTCGCTCATCCATGTCTTTATGGACCTTGCTTTGTGCACTGGTCCACATCATTTGGTTGCGGGGGATTATAGTGTGGGGTGTTTTTCAGGGGTTGGGCTTGGCCCCTTAGACTCTTAGGGAGTCAGCATACCAAGACATTTTGGACAATTTCATGCTCCCAAATTTGTGGGATGGCCCCTCCCTGTTCCAACGTGACTGCGCACCAGTGCACAAAGCAAGGTCCATAAAGACATGGGCTTAGCATGGGTGGTGGAAAATTAACTTCAAGTGCAATCATTTACATTATAATAGTAACTAAAACATATAAAATTAAGTGTAACAATCTAAAAAATAAAAATTCCACTGGTGTGAACCTTCCAACTAAAAAGTTTTTGCACTTAAGTTAAATTGTATGGCAAATATCTGTAGAGGGGTTCCACCATCACTGCTAAGTTTTGAAAAAGATGCATGCCTTATTTTCCTTTTGATGTGTATTACAGGTGAAATTACATGTGAGGCACTGATATGGACTGATAGGCAGCACTAATAGGCACTTGTTCTCAGCACTGACTGGCACTGATGAGGCTGCACTGATGGGCACTGTTTGGCAGCACTTAGAGGTGGCACTTATTGGCAGCACTGATGGGTACTGATAGGTGGCACTGATAGGCAGCACTTCTGGGCACTAATAGGCATCACTGATGGCTACTGATAGGCGGCTTTGGTGGGCACTGATTGGTGGCACTGATAGGAAGCACTGATGGGCACTGATGAGGCGGCACTGGTGGCACTGATGAGGCAGCACTGCTGGGCACTGATAGGTGGCACTGATAGGCACTGATGAGGCGGCGCTGCTGGGCACTGATAGGCACTATTAGGTGACACTGATAGGTGGCACTGGTGGGCACTGATAGGTGGCACTGGTGGGCACTGATAGGTGGCACTGGTGGGCACTGATAGGTGGCACTACTGGGCACTGATAGGTGGCACTACTGGGCACCACTTATGGACACTAACAGGGGAGAGGGGGAGTTTCACATTTAGCAGACAGTGAGACTTGCAAGAAGCGCTCAGTCTGCCTGCAGAAAGAATAGGGAAATATGAATTCCTCTATATGCAGCTTCCCCATCCCCCTCCTATCCAGCACACACACTTGGGCAATGGGCACGCACTCACCTTCTTCCTGGTGAGGCTCCATCCCTTCTTCCCGCTGAGGCTCCGCCCCCTTCTTCCCGCTGAGGCTCCGCACCCTTCTTCCCATCGCGGCTCCGCCCCCCGCTAGCAGCACGGACTGAAGGAGCTGCCACTGCAGCTGCCTTCATGCTGCGATGCGGGATCTCAGAGCACGCCGGCTGACACCCCCCAGGGCTTGCCCCCCCCATTGGTAGAGTTGGAGTTTTGGAGTTGGCAATGAGTAAGCGACATCTCTAAGTCGTGAAACGCGTCTGCCTTTGTGTCCTGCATCCACAGTGTGTTGTTCCAGTTTGCCCATTTGTTTTGATGTGGAATAAATTTTACTCCAATTTTTGATTTACATCGGAGTGCGGTCATTTTCTTCTTGCTTCAAGTGATTCCGGATCAACGGATCCGACCAGCACCTGATACTCAGCCCACCTGGAGCGGTCTTTTTCTCCCTTGGATTTCAGCTGCCCCCCCATTGGTACCCCACTGTGTGTGTGTGACACTTTCATGTATGTAGCTGCTTTCAGGGAGAAAGACCAGCTGTCAAAACTTAGCGGTGATGTCGGGGGTGGGTGGATGAGCAGCTGTCAAACACCAGCCAATGATTGGGCTGCTTAAGAAAGAGGCGGAGCCACATAAACAAAGCGGCCGCCCAGACCCCATCCCATTGGCTGGTGTTTGATAGCTGTTCGGTCCCGCCCACCCCCGACATCACCCCTGAATTTTGACAGCTCGTCTTTCCCCCTGCAAGCAGGAACATTACCTGACAGTGTCACACAAGAGCGGCTCTGGCAAGCCTCACTGTCGGCTGAAGCCAACAGCACAGCCGCCTCTCCACCAAGTATCTCATTACCCTCAGTGCCAAAGATGGAGATCTGGCCCTACACTAACAGACACAGGGTGATTAGGGTGTGCCCAGGCACACCCAGCACACCCCGTGCGCACGCCTATGTTCAGACCCTTTGCTGTGACACTCATATATTTAACTCAGGTGCTTTCCATTTCTTCTGATCATCCTTGAGATGGTTCTACACCTTCATTTGAGTCCAGCTGTGTTTTGATTATACTGATTGGACTTGATTAGGAAAGCCACACACCTGTCTATATAAGACCTTCCATATCACAATGCATGTCAGAGCAAATGAGAATCATGAGGTCAAAGGAACTGCCTGAAGAGCTCAGAGACAAAATTGTGGCAAGGCACAGATCTGGCCAAAGTTACAAAAAGATTTCTGCTGCACTTAAGGTTCCTAAGAGCACAGTGGCCTCCATAATCCTCAAATGGAAGACGTTTGGGACGACCAGAACCCTTCCTAGAGCTGGCCGTCCGGCCAAACTGAGCTATCGTGGGAGAAGAGCCTTGGTGAGAGAGGTAAAGATGAACCCAAAGATCACTGTGGCTGAGCTCCAGAGATGCAGTCAGGAGATGGGAGAAAGTTGTAGAAAGTCAACCATCGCTGCAGCCCTCCACCAGTCGGCGCTTTATGGCAGAGTGGCCCGACGGAAGCCTCTCCTCAGTGTAAGACGCATGAAAGCCCGCATGGAGTTTGCTAAAAAACACCTGAAGGACTCCAAGATGGTGAGAAATAAGATTCTCTGGTCTGATGAGACCCAAATAGAACTTTTTGGCCTTAATTCTAAGCGGTATGTGTGGAGAAAACCAGGTACTGCTCATTACCTGTCCAATACAGTCCCAACAGTGAAGCATGGTGGCGGCAGCATCATGCTGTGGGGGTGTTTTTCAGCTGCAGGGACAGGACGACTGGTTGCAATTGAGGGAAAGATGAATGCGGCCAAGTACAGGGATATCCTGGACAAAAACCTTCTCCAGAGTGCTCTGGACCTCAGACTGGGCCGAAGGTTTACCTTCCAACAAGACAATGACCCTAAGCACACAGCTAAAATAACGAAGGAGTGGCTTCACAACAACTCCGTGACTGTTCTTGAATGGCCCAGCCAGAGCCCTGACTTAAACCCAATTGAGCATCTCTGGAGAGACCTAAAAATGGCTGTCCACCAACGGTAAGTGCGCAGCTCTGTCGGAGAGGAGAGAGAACGGCGGGATCCCCGGGGCCAATTTAGCTCATATTAGCCCACAACTTTCAACACCCCCGGGGGAACACCTGGTGCATGCCGTCAGCCAAGAAAAAGAATCGGGGGGGGGGGTCCGCCAAAGCACTCCCTTACGACCTATTTGCTCCGCACGAAGGAAATCACCAGGATGCCTCAAGATGGTGCCCAGGCCCTCCCATCGCCTCAGGCAGAGCCAGCACAACCACCCTCTCCTCCCAGCTCTCAACCAGGGACCCGTGAGTACTCATGTGTGGTCACAAAGGTGGATTTGGATGCAGGGTTTGCAGCTATCTATGAAAAGCTGGCAGACAAATTTCAAACTGAAATTCACAAGTCTACTAATACATTAACACAAGAAATAGCTGCTTTGGGAGGCCGCACAGACTTATTAGACACCAAGCACGACAAACTTTCTATCGCCCATAATGACCTTAGAAAGGACTTTGAGCTGCTTTCTGATAACTATGGCTTGTTGCAAACGCAGGTGGAGGATTTGGACAACAGGAATCGTAGGAATAACCTGCGTCTTAGAGGCATTCCTGAAACGGTCACAGATTTGATCCCTGCTGTTTCCAAGCTTTTCACAGACCTGCTGCCTGACAAACAGGAATCTGATTTCACTTGTGACAGGATTCACAGAGCTCTGCGCCCCAAACCTCCTCCTGACAAGCCTCCAAGAGACATCATTTTATGTCTCAAAGACTTCCTGATCAAGGAAGATATTTTGCGAGCTTCCAGAAACACTCCCAACATTTTAATGGAGGGCACGCGCATACAGATCTATCCTGATATATCGCAGGCCACACTTGAAAGGCGGCGCAAAATGAAAGAGGTCACCTCTGTGCTGCAGGCAGCCCGAATCCGATACAGATGGGGCTTTCCCTTCAAGCTGTCAGTTCCTCACAATGGCACAGTTTTGCGTGGTGTATAACCTGGCTGAAGGAAAAGAACTTCTAGTCAAACTAGGCCTCCTGGCAGCTGCCCCTGAAGCTCGCCCACAGAACACCCCCAGGCAGTCACCATCCTGGTCCACTCCAGCAACCAGAAGAGATCAGCGGAGATGGCGGAATCCTTTTAGGGATGGCGGTTTCTGAGGATGTCCACTATGGAATAATATTTTTCCTGGTGATACTCTAAAGTTCACATAAGTGATCCCTTGGATTTCTTGGACGCTGGTGTGCCCTTGCCCTAGTGTGGTCGCTCCCATACCATGGGGCGACTGTGCTGGGGTGACTGTGCCCACTAGTATGTCTGCAAAGACACTCTGATGGTTTAAACTTTCCTGACGCATTTACTTGATATTGCTTGTTTACCTTTCTCTCTCCTCTCCTCTCCCGTTGGTTTGTCCCCTATGTGCTGTTTTGCGGGTGCCCGGGACGTGGGTGGTCCCCCTGGACCTTCCGCGCCTTCGGTGCCCGGGTCTCCGCTCACGGTTTTTGGACGGTTATGTCCAATGGGTAATGATCTTTTGGATGGGTTCTATTTTTCTGCCCATCCCCAAGAAGTTTTTTCAGTTTCAAAACTTTTGGCTGATCACCACTTATTTGGTCAGTTGTTTCAAAAAATATTCGTATGTAAACAGTCATTTTCTCAGGTCTTTATATATATCATGCAAGTATTTTGGTGGATATATGTTTTTCTAGCCCTTAACTGGGAGCAGTGTTCACACTATACCGAGTCAGTGATTCAGCCCCCAATTGGTCTGGGGCCCCTTCCCTGGGTTCCCCGGATGTTTCACGTGTTTGGTCATTTATACTCGGCTCTGGTCATTTGTCCTTTTTATCAAAAGTCTACCCTGCAGAAGTTTCAGAATGAACGTAGTCCTTCTTATATAGATCATGGGGGTTAAGATTTTGTCACATAATGTTCAAGGGTTCAATTCCCTCAATAAAAGACATAAAGCCTTCAAACAATATAAAAGGTTAGGTGCGGACATAATTTTGCTACAGGAGACGCACTTTGCAACAGACAAACACCCAAAATTTTTCGACAAATCCTTTAGGCAATTTAAATGTTCTTCATTCCAAAATAAGACAAGAGGGGTTGCCATCTTTATACGTAATAGTATAATATTTGATATTTCCTCTACATACTGTGACCCAGAGAGCAGATTCTTGATTATTAAGGGGAGTATTGCTGGCAAAGCTATTACCATTGCTTCTATATATGCACCTAATGACATGCATGCCTCATTTTTTAGACATTTTTTCGAAGTTCTTGACAGGTTTGAATCCCCCCACATGGTGGTAGGAGGGGACTTTAATCTTGCTGCTCATCCTTCATTGGATAGGAGTAACATTATGGTCTCATCTAAGGCTTTCCCAAAAAGCCTGACACGTGCTTTGAGTGATAAGCAACTGATAGACACCTGGCGGGCTCACAATGTTGGAGTAAACGGTTACACCTTTTAATCTCACCCCCACGATAGCTCAGCCAGGCTCGACTTTATTTTTTGTACCCCGGTTTGGCTGGCTAATTCTTCGGCTGCAAGTATACATGTCTGCCCTTGGTCTGACCACCAAATTGTGTTGTTTGAGTCGGGGGGAGTAGGTCTGGGTAGCACGACTTATAACTGGAGATTGAACGATTCCTTACTGAACGATCCTGCGTTGGTTGCCCAGATCTCCTCTTCACTGGTGGAATATTTCCAGATCAATGAGGATGGGATTTCACCCACTCCTGTAGTGTGGACAGCACACAAGGCGGTCATCCGGGGTAATTTGATTGCCCTGGCCTCAGCCAGGAACAAATCTAGATTGTCAGACATAAAATCCCTCACGAAAGAATTAGATCAATTATATTACAAACATAGGGCCTGATTCATAGTACGGCGAATTGGCTTTTTGGCGGGTTTTTTGCGAACCGGCGAATTTGTACGTCTGAATTGGTATTCAGAGAACGGCGGGCGGACAATAACGCCTAGTGTGAGATTCATTAAGATGCAACAAGGTCAGAGCGCGACTTAAAAACACGCCAGCTAAAAGCTCGACTAAAGTTTTGCCAAATTTTCCCCTGTACCCCCAAAAATCCCAAATCACTGTGGAAGGTGTGGAAAACAATTTGGAGATGACTGGCTTTTAAAAAAATGTCAAAAACTGACTTAGAGAGATATCTGCAAAAGTGTAGAAAGGTAAAAAAGTTCCTCCAGCCCCGAGCTGCGAACGCGAGAATGTGCGCATATAGAAAATGGAAAAAAACGGTGGAATTGGAAAAACATGCACACTTCCAACAAGGGATCCCTTAGTAAACACCATCACATTCCATACACCTTTCCTGCTAACTCAGAAATCATAACAGTGAAATCTACAGTGTTTATATAGAACCTCCACATTATCTGAAAAATCCCACAAAATATTACATTGGGGAACGGGTCGTCAGATAGAACAAAAATAGATGTAAAACATATTTCAAAGCAAGATTATTAGCATTTCACAAATATCAAGGAAATGTCACAATTTTGCCAATATTCTATGTGTTTCAAAAGAATGTTTTTCTAAATATATTGCAAATACTACCTTTTCTTCCATATGGGTATGGCCAAGTGTTAGCATTTGACTACACATTTAACTGAAGGTATATATATATATATATCCCCATACTTGGCTAATTAGCCAAGTATGCCCAACAAACAAATATAGCTTTAGCTCACAATATTGCTACATATTGACTTTATGTGGCATCTTTTGTAATTTGTTCATGTCTTTAGATTAAAGGTTTGCTGATACACATGCCTTTTTCAAACATGAACAAAATTAATGATGTGAACATTTGGAGACCTCCAAGTGTTGCCCATACAGAGGGCTCCTTCTGGATTCGAACTTACAAACCTACAGCAGGAAGGCAGACTCCCTAATGATTGTGCTATTTCTCAGTGAGCGTTGGGTGTTTTCCTCATGCCATCAAAATGCTCACATGGGAACAGGGGCCATTGAACTGAATAGGATTGGACTTTTTGGCTGTTTTGGGAGTTGATCCTTGAGCTGTACAAATCCCCCTCAAACGGGCTACGTTCACATGTAGGTGTTGTGGTCTGTTTTTGGGGCTTTTTTAGGTGATTTCATATAAAAATGCCTGCCCAAAAAATCCATGTCAAAACGCCTGGGAAAACGCCAGCAAAAACGCCCATAAGAACGCCTGATATAATTGCCACGCCAAGATTAGGGATGTTCATGAGTGATGAGTCAGATTGTTGGCTTACATATCTGTTCAATCTTCACAATCTCAACTCCCAAATCCCAAAAGGTGTGTTTCAATTGTTTCCCTAAATATATATTTCTCTCTCTCTCGCTCTCTCATGTAATTGTGTATATATATGTATGTATTCCTGTATCTAAACATTCTAAATAATGACTAGCAAACTTGAAGAGAGAATTTTATCAATTCACATACATACATACATACATACATACATACATACATGTATTTGGGTTGTTTAGGTCTCTCTCCTCCTCCTCATTTCTATTTCCCTTTTTTTGGCAACTGAGCATGCTCCAAAACACACAGGACACACACAGTTAAATTTTTGCCTGGGAGTTACCATTCTGGGTGTGTGTTTGCATTGATTTATATATAGCTCACTCAGACAGCAGGAAAGATTTGACCTAGGAAGAGGTCCAATATATTGTGTGTCACATGCTTTATGGTTAACATTTGGGGGCCTTTGTTATTTATGGAGGTGGGATTTGGCTGTGTTGTGTGTTATGTCCAAAGACACATAAGTCCACTTGACTCTCTGTAAGTATTTATTGCTGTTAACATAATTGTGTATTGTTCTATCAATCTGCACATGTATCTGTAGATTATGGTCTCTTTGTCGATGTATATGGTCTAAATGTTGTACAAAGGTTGTTTTTGTTTAAAAAATACAAATCTGTGGCTTCAATGGGAGACTGTGCCAAAAATATGTCATGTGAAATGTTTGAGCTGTGTATTATCTGTGTAATAAACAGCATGTTTCAAATCTTTTTTTCAAATGTCTTCATGTGTCTAAATAAAGTTTTCTGGTGTCCACAAATGTATGTATTTGTATTTCTTGTTTTAACCACTTGCCGACTGCCTAACGCCGATCTACGTCGGCAGTCAGCCCCTCACAGGCAAAGTGACGTAGGGCTACGTCACTAGCTTGTGAGGGTCTAGGGAGCGAGCGCGCTCCCGCGTGGTCACGGACCCCCCCCGCGCGTGTGACCAGCGGACCCGATGTCCGCCGGTCACTCGGCGGGGGAGAGGGAGAATGTCAGGCAGCTTGTGTAAACTGCCTGACATTTTAAAAAAAAAGGACGTCAAATTCGTTTAGGTACAGCGTTGCACGACCGCGCAATTGTCCTTTAAAGTCACGCAGTGCCGAATCGCAAAATACCCCCTGGTCAGGAAGGGGGTAAAATCTTCCGGGGCTTCAGTGGTTAAGTTAAATATGCTTAATGGTTGTGTAAGGTGACTATTGTTGGCGAATTCGCTAATATACAAAACCGCGTTCTCACATTTGTACATGCAACCGGAAACTAAACTATTTGTGGGTGCACACGTTTCCGGAAATTGTCCAGGCCCTCCCGCAAGTTTGTGCATCATGGCTCCTGCACTCTTTACTGCCGAAATTGTAAGGAGGAGGAGGGGGGTGAATGTGCGAGATGGGGGATGGTGGCTGGGGGGGTCGCTTATCTAGCGGGTGTGCAAGTAACTTTTGGTCTGCTGATATGCGCATGCACTTTCTGCCTATTAGACGTGATCTAGAAGCTTCCTGTTATAGAAACTTCCTAGATGTGAACCTGTTCCCTACACTATATATATCTATATATCTATATATATATATATATATATATATATATATATATATATATATATATATATATATATATATATATATATATATATATATGTGGAAAGAGAAAGGAAGTAACCCATATCTAGACAAATATCCCGGTTGAGTAATTTTACAGAGAGATGTATTCCACATCAGTGATCCCAGAGTACACTGGTGATAGGAAGAAAGGTAGGGACTATAGCGGGCTATTAGTCGAAAGTATGTAGGTAAGCCAAGGAAAGAATGAAAAAAGGATAAAATTAACAATATTTATTGGATATGGATAAAAGTCGACATTGAAACGATGAAAAAAATGAAAAAAACTAATAATACAATACAATACAGCATGTTATGTCATAGTAGTAGTCGATCGAACGGGTGAGTGCCTTTGTTCAATGCATTTCGCCTTTAGCTTCATCAGGAACTCCGGCGTGATTGAATCACCCTTTTGTTGGATTAGGACTACATTAAGACCTTCAAAGTTTATGCATAAAAACATATATATATATATATATATATATAAATACAGGTACAAATCTTAAAAACTGAAAAACAATCTACAATAAATGGATTTTTGTAAAATCTTACCGTAAAATCCTTTTCTCTTAGCTCATCGACAGACGTAGTCCTCGGTGATACACCACCTTCGGGTTATGTTACCTCCGCAGGAGCAGGACTAGACAGGAAATTAAAAAGCTCTGGCCACACCCTAGGGGCAGTCCCAGAGGGTATATCCTCTCTCTCTCTGCCTCAGCAAATCAGTTATGTGAAAAAGCAGTGCTTAGAGAATTTAACCCAACCCAACTCCAAAATAGAGGGGCGGGGACTACGTCTGTCGATGAGCTAAGAGAAAAGGATTTTACGGTAAGATTTTACAAAAATCCATTTTTCTCTAGCGCTCATCGACAGACGTAGTCCTCGGTGATACACCACCTTCGGGACGTCCCAGAGCAGTATCACAACTGAGGGGTGGGAAAATGGAAATCAAATCCCAATCTAGAAGGCCCAACCGGTGCCAACTAGAAGTTTACAATGCTCATTCTTAATGATGAGACTCAACAAAAAAAAATTTTTCAAACAGAAAAAAACCCTCGAGGTAGACCACCGGTCTCCTCAAATTGCGGCCTGCAAAACCTTGCGGCCAAATGAGGCATCCGCCGATGCCGTCACATCAATTTTATAGAATTTAGTAAAGGTATGTACCGACGACCAAGTGGCCGCCTTACATACCTGGACCACTGACGCCTGATGGCGAAAGGCCCAGGAAGTACTGAGCGCTCGAGTGGAGTGCGCCCTAACAGGGAACGGAGGACTCTGACCCTTAAATAGAATAAGCCTGTACCACCGTTTGTCTAATCCATTTGGCAATGGTCGCGGCAGATGCAGGCAAACCCTTTCTGGGGCCATCCGTGATCACAAAAAGTGAATCCGTCTTACGGAATGATTCCGTAGCTTTCAGGTATACCCTGATTGCCCGAACCACATCCAAGGAATGCAACGCATGTTCCCGATGATGCTTGGGCTGAGGACACAAGGAAGGTAGTACAATATCTTCATTCAGATGAAAATCTGAAACCACCTTAGGAAGAAAAGATGGCTTAGGATGAAGTACTACCTTATCCCTATGAATCACTAGGTATGGGGACTGGCATGATAATGCAGCCAGTTCTGACACCCTGCGAGCAGAAGTAATAGCCACCAAGAAGACCACCTTCTGGGATAAAGTAAGCAAGGGAATCTCCCTGATGTTTTCAAAGGGAGGTTTCTGTAGAACCGACAAAACCAAATTAAGATCCCAGGGCGGTAAGGGCGCGCGGACTGGAGGAGCCAGGTGCCGCACCCCCTGGATGAAATTCCGCACCAAGGATTTGGTAGCTAAAGGTTTCTGAAAGAAGATTGCTAATGCTGAAACTTGACCCTTGATGGTGCTCAAGGCTAGCTTCTGCTCAACCCCTTGTTGCAAAAAGGCCAATATTCGAGACACCGAATAGGTACGTGGAGGAAATCCTAAAGATTCGCACCACGCAATATAAGTCTTCCATGTGTGATAATAGACTTTGCTGGAAGTCGCTTTCCTTGCTTTAATAAGGGTAGGAATGACAGAAGTAGACAAACCTCTGTCCTTCAGTACTTGGGTCTCAATGGCCAGGCCATTAAAACCAGCGACTGTAAAGCACGAAGGTAAATAGGTCCTTGAGACTACAGACACTCCCTGAGACGAAGTTCCCACGGAACGTCTGCGACTAACCTGTCCAAGTCGGCCAGGCCGGCTTGAAGAGGCCAGCCTAGAATTTCTAGGACCACTGGCGCTGATTGGATCTGAACCAGGCGTCCCTAGAGGTATCTGGCCCCGACCATCCGAGAAAGTCTGGTCGTTTTCTGTTCCCACACATTTATCAGATACCTGATAGTTATCAGGCAAGGTGATCTTTTCTGGTTGAACCTCAGGGACCGAAGTCACCCGACTAGAGGCTACTTGGCCTATCTGGTCAATCAGATCCGATTCCTGTGAGGTATCGGGACTAATCTTAGGAAAAGGTAAAGGAAAAGATCTATACAGGGAACGGTAACTACCGCTTCCTGTACTTAAATGTTGGAAGGGAAGAATCGCACCGGTAGTAGTGGTTGATGCTCGATCTAATGTCCTGAATACCGGTGAAAACGTCCCCCCACCCTGAAATTGGGTGGGGGCGCACCTTCAGGCTGTGTACTCCTTTACTTCGGGTTTGGCTGGGTTGGTCCTCTGCTTGTCCGACCAGCCCTTCTTGAACCCTCCTGGAGGAGTCTTGCCTTTCCCGGAAGTACCAGCCGGGCGTCCTTTATGGGCGGTAAAGAAAGGTCCTCGCTTGTTGCGAGGTTCCTTAGCTTTTGCAGCCTGTGGCAAAAAAGTACTCTTGCCCCCGGTGGCATCCTTAATGATTTCATCTAGGTTGGCTCCAAATAGACGATTCCCCTGGAAAGGGAGATTGGTCAAAGTCTTTTTGGAACCTAGGTCAGCTGACCAGCATTTTAACCACAGCACACGTCTGAGGATCACTGCTAACTTAGATGCATGCCCTAACAAGGGAGTAGTGTCCAAGGCTGCGTCACAGATAAACCGTAGCCCTTGTATGATCTGTTCTATCAAATCAGATGTCTCCTGGGGAATATCTTTTCCCCTAAGATCTTGGCGTACCATCTTCGCCCATTCTGTAAGTGTCTGGGAAACTAGACCAATAACAATTACTGGTCTAAATGCTGACCCTATCAGAGAAAAGATAGTGCGGGACTCCGCTTCTATCTTTCGATCCACCGGATCCTTAAAGGACGAAGTGTCCTCCACTGGAATAACCGTGGCTTTATTCAGCCTGGAAATAGGCGGATCCACGACTGGTGGTACCGTCCATTTCTTAATGATGGATTCCTCAAACGGATAGCGTCTAGCAATACGCTTGGAAATAGTAAAGGTACGTTTAGAATGTTCCCATTCTCCTTTAATCTGATTTCCAAAACATTTAGGTACAGGAAAAGCCTTCGCCGTCTTGATGGGCTTATTAGTCCCAAAAGGCCTCTCTGTTTCAGTTGCCTCTGCCGGTAAAGCCTCAAGTTTTAAGGTTTCTTGCACTGCCACAACTAGTGCGTCCACCAATGCTTCTTCCTGAATTATAGCAGGAGAAGAAGCGTCCTCCTCACTGTCTGAGGGGGCTTTACCTGGGATAGCAGCCCTTGCAGAGGAACCTGCAACTGCAGTGACCATCTCTGAATCAGAGTCAGAGGTGTCAGATAGTATAGGGGTAGGCGGGGGTCGCTTCCTTGACCCCCGTCCCTGACAGGCCGCCTCCACCCGAGCCACCATAGACTCCAAAATTGCTGTAAATGACTCTATACTCTGTACACCGGCGGGTCCCGAGGCCCCCTCGAGGGAAACAGGTGGGGGAATCTGTGTGGCAGGGTCCATAATAACTCCAGTTACTTCCTGGATGATATAATTCAAAGTAAAGAAAAAACTTTTTTTTTTTTTTTTTTGACCCTCAGCGCCACAAAAAACCCCTTAGTGTTACCTGCTAGGGATCCCTATTGATCGAGAGAGAGAGAGATAGACCCCCAGGCTCACCACTTGATGTTCAGAGTTGAACTGCAACAGCTTACAGCGCTGTCTTAGACAAACAGGAAGTCTTTTGGCTGGCTGCCCAGGAAGAAAGGAGGCGGCTCCGCCCCTCTGTACGCCTTCCGGCGCCTCCCCCAAGCTCCACGAGGTGTAGAATCACCTAAAACATGGCCGCCCCCATGCTGGAGACACGAGGCTACGCCAAAATGGCGGCTCGTGCGATCCAGCAAAAAAAAATGGCGGCGGCCTGTGCTGACTAGCGGTGTGCTGCAGGCACACAACACTCTCTCTGCATGGGGATATGGCGTGTTTGGCGGTACCGGCCCTGGCGGACCGCATGGCCGTTCGGGAGGCCTGCTATTAGCTGGAGATCTGACTTGGAAGGCAGTCTACATGTCCATGGCTTCTGACTGGTAGGTAGCTTATATTTAACCCATAAGATTCCCAGAATGCCACAGATTACATTTTTTAAAACATGTATACAATAGATTGTTAGCTCCCAAACCAAGCCTCCTGGCTTTTGCACACATAAAATCACACTCAAAGTAGGAGGATTTGTGACATGTTATAGGATAGAAAGAAACTCTTTCTTTACCATACAGAGAGGGGCCCGCGTTCACCACAAAACCCGTCAGGGAAAACAGGGGGAACATACTACTCACCATACCGGAACCAGGCGGGCACCAACTCCTGACAGTACCCCTCTCCACCGAGGCGGGAGGGCTGTCGACCGATACAGACGCCGTGACTCATGGTCTTTGGCGTTTCAGCGAGACGTTTAACTCGCGGGTTCAGTCCTTTAATGGGACTTTGTCGCGGCCGACTCAGCGCGGGGCTATGGCCTGCACGCGCTCGTAGGCTGAACTGGGGTGACCACCGGATCTCAACATCCAGCCCGTCGCCCAGTTCAGCTTTCTTGCTTGAAGATCTCACAGGAACACTGGAGAAAAAAAGCTGTCCAAAAATCCTTTTAGAAAAAAAAATTTCTTGCCAGGACCTAAGATCCCAGCAAGGTATCTAGGTCCTTACTCCTAACTAGACAGAAAATAACTGATTTGCTGAGGCAGAGAGAGAGAGGATATACCCTCTGGGACTGCCCCTAGGGTGTGGCCAGAGCTTTTTAATTTCCTGTCTAGTCCTGCTCCTGCGGAGGTAACATAACCCGAAGGTGGTGTATCACCGAGGACTACGTCTGTCGATGAGCGCTAGAGAAATTCATTTTAACCCTAGTATAGAAGAATACAGGGTCATAAGAAGAGGCACATGTAGCTTACCACACTTAAAAGTATATTATGCCTAATACATGGAACAGTTGGACCAAAGATTGCGCTTCCCAATGGCTTGTCTTAAGGCTCCGGACCACATAAACCCAGGTAGGGCCCAGCAGGGGTCCCCCATGGAGGTGGTTTTCTGGTATGAATTGGACCAGTCTTGAATCGGTACCACCGTAGCGGACAAAGGGTGGAGTCCGGAGTTCTGTGGACAAACATAGTGTGTCTTGTATAGCATGTCTAATGTCATACAAATTTTCTTAAGGAATATACTATAATGAATGGTCATAACTATCTAGAGAGATAGAAAAAGAAACAATTACAAGTGGTAGGAATTCTACAAACCTACCAAAGCTGGGGTCAGTTCTGGGAAGGAACATAAAAGTACGGATACTATATTCGATGTTCCATCCATAAAAATATATCTGAGCCCATAAGTCTATAGGAGCAACAGCTGCGAAGCAGTGGCTCTAGCAGATTGCCTAGTAAGTATATGTAGAAATGGGATGATGTCAGATCAAGAAGCAACAAAATTCAGACATTGGTTATCCCCATAGAGAAAGCCCCGGGGGATAACTAGACAAAGTAGTTCAGAGGAGAGCCTAGTATAGTATCGGCTAGTATCTTACCTTACTACCTCTAAAGCCACGGGTCGGGAGAGCCGCCATGACTCATCCTCCCGCGCCCGTGGCTTAAGACTGGTCCCGCCGGAAGTGACGTGTGTCCGCAAACGTCACTTCCGGCGTGGGCGCCATACTATCGGATGTCTGCCGCTAGAGGTCAATTGATCCCCGTGGCTGGACACCCGCGCCGGCTGAGTGAGCCGGAGAGGACAAGCATGAAGCTGTCCCCTGCTTGGCGCCCGAATTCATACCTACAAACAAGCCTATAGACAAGCAGAGAGCGAATCCTGATCCATTACATGAATCGATACAGTTTAAACTACAACATTTAAACAAATTAAACAGACAAAAAAAGAATAAATACAGCAAACAAAATACAATCCATAGTGGATTGTATGCAAGACTAGGAACCTAGCACGGTCAGGAAAATCCTGCTGGTGGTTCCTATATAAACGTCAATAAGGTATCTCAAAAATATGAATACAAAGAGATTAGATGAAGGCAAGAAGCAGGAGAGAATGTGGGAAGGGCGGGGAAAGGTAAGGAGGTGGAAAAAGAAAAAGAAAGCAAGATGATGGATTAATAGATTTGTTCACCTGTCAAAGGGACTGGCCACCCATTGGCCAGGACTTAATACTGCGGTCTCGTACAAACCTTTTCTATAGATTTTTGAACCTCTCCACCCTCTTTTTTCCCCCTAGTCTGTCCCTATAGCGACCCACATCACCAAACAAAACAATCGTTAACATAAACCCATGTTGATATCGGTTTTATGATTCTATACATCACAATTTGTAACTTGCCAACTAAATAATCCATCGTACCACTGTACTTTTTTGAAGCCTTTTTTCTAAAGGATAGTATAGTGATCACTGTTCATTTTTTCTGTTTTCTTTTCTGTTTCATGTTTTCTATTACTTCATTTGATATACAGGCTATACTGAACCTTCAAATGGGGATGATTTTTCCCTACCAAACTTGTTTATATGTTGGAGGAGGACAGGTATGGGGACGCCATATATATGTGTGCTTTGTCGTGTATATACCCTGTATTCAATCTCATTTCTCACATGGGTCTGTTCCTGAGAACTCCTATAATACGGGACACTCCCACTGTCACAACTGGCTGGCAGTCCTGATCAAGTCCCTTTGACAAGTGAACAAATCTATTAATCCATCATCTTGCTTTCTTTTTCTTTTTCCACCTCCTTACCTTTCCCCGCCCTTCCCACATTCTCTCCTGCTTCTTGCCTTCATCTAATCTCTTTGTATTCATATTTTTGAGATACCTTATTGACGTTTATATAGGAACCACCAGCAGGATTTTCCTGACCGTGCTAGGTTCCTAGTCTTGCATACAATCCACTATGGATTGTATTTTGTTTGCTGTATTTATTCTTTTTTTGTCTGTTTAATTTGTTTAAATGTTGTAGTTTAAACTGTATCGATTCATGTAATGGATCAGGATTCGCTCTCTGCTTGTCTATAGGCTTGTTTGTAGGTATGAATTCGGGCGCCAAGCAGGGGACAGCTTCATGCTTGTCCTCTCCGGCTCACTCAGCCGGCGCGGGTGTCCAGCCACGGGGATCAATTGACCTCTAGCGGCAGACATCCGATAGTATGGCGCCCACGCCGGAAGTGACGTTTGCGGACACACGTCACTTCCGGCGGGACCAGTCTTAAGCCACGGGCGCGGGAGGATGAGTCATGGCGGCTCTCCCGACCCGTGGCTTTAGAGGTAGTAAGGTAAGATACTAGCCGATACTATACTAGGCTCTCCTCTGAACTACTTTGTCTAGTTATCCCCCGGGGCTTTCTCTATGGGGATAACCAATGTCTGAATTTTGTTGCTTCTTGATCTGACATCATCCCATTTCTACATATACTTACTAGGCCATCTGCTAGAGCCACTGCTTCGCAGCTGTTGCTCCTATAGACTTATGGGCTCAGATATATTTTTATGGATGGAACATCGAATATAGTATCCGTACTTTTATGTTCCTTCCCAGAACTGACCCCAGCTTTGGTAGGTTTGTAGAATTCCTACCACTTGTAATTGTTTCTTTTTCTATCTCTCTAGATAGTTATGACCATTCATTATAGTATATTCCTTAAGAAAATTTGTATGACATTAGACATGCTATACAAGACACACTAGGTTTGTCCACAGAACTCCGGACTCCACCCTTTGTCCGCTACGGTGGTACCGATTCAAGACTGGTCCAATTCATACCAGAAAACCACCTCCATGGGGGACCCCTGCTGGGCCCTACCTGGGTTTATGTGGACCGGAGCCTTAAGACAAGCCATTGGGAAGCGCAATCTTTGGTCCAACTGTTCCATGTATTAGGCATAATATACTTTTAAGTGTGGTAAGCTACATGTGCCCCTTCTTATGACCCTGTATTCTTCTATACTAGGGTTAAAATGAATATTGTAGATTGTTTTTCAGTTTTCAAGATTTGTGTGTGTGTGTGTGTGTGTGTGTGTGTGTGTGTGTGTGTGTGTGTGTATATGTATATGTATATGTATGTGTATATATATATATATATATATATATATATATATATATATATATATATATATATATATATATATATATATATATATATATATATATATATAATATGTGTTTTTCTTTTTGTTTTTATGCATAAACTTTGAAGGTCTTAATGTAGTCCTAATCCAACAAAAGGGTGATTCAATCACGCCGGAGTTCCTGATGAAGCTAAAGGCGAAATGCATTGAACAAAGGCACTCACCCGTTCGATCGACTACTACTATGACATAACATGCTGTATTGTATTGTATTATTAGTTTTTTTCATTTTTTTAATTTTTTTCATCGTTTCAATGTCGACTTTTATCCATATCCAATAAATATTGTTAATTTTATCCTTTTTTCATTCTTTCCTTGGCTTACCTACATAGTTTCGACTAATAGCCCGCTATAGTCCCTACCTTTCTTCCTATCACCAGTGTACTCTGGGATCACTGATGTGGAATACATCTCTCTGTAAAAATATATATATATATATATATATATATATATATATGTGTGTATGTATATGTGTGTATATATATATATATATATATGTGTGTGTGTGTGTGAATATATATATATATACACACACACACACACACACACACACACAAAATATATATATTATAGACTATATATATATATATATATATATATATATATATATATATATATATATATATATATATATATATAGACAATATATATACATTATATAAAATCTATATATTTTATACATATATACAATATATTAGTGTATATAATAGGGAACAGGTTCACATCTCTGAACTTTCTATATAGATATAGATAGGCATACCCTGCTTTAAGTACACTCACTTTACATACACTCGTGAGTAAGGACACCGCTTGTTCAGCTTGGCATGACACTGCTCACAAACCATAAGTGACAGGGATAACAAACTTAGGGAGCACCGAGAGGGTACCCAGGACTACACCATATCCATTTTGTGGCTGGCCAGCTTGCCTAGGTAATCTATCATGTCATAGTCCTGGATCCCCTTAACATGCTCCCACATGGTTTGGGAGCAAGGCCATGTCAATGTGGCCAAAATTTCCTATGGAGCTGGTGTATTTACATGCATTGAGAAAAGAAAAAAGGGATTGCTTCACTTTAAGTACATTTTCGGTTTACATACATGCCCTGGTCCCATTGTGTACTTAAAGTGGGGTATGCCTGTATATAGATAGATTTTATTAGTTTCTACTTTTACACAAAATGAAACACAATTATCTGTGACAGATTGCTATGACGCTTTGGAATCTGTCTAGATAAAGACAAATGTATTGCCCCTTTTCATATATGCAAGATTAGAAACATATTCCCTAAATACATAATGCCAAAAATTATTGCCTTAAATACATACATACACACTGCAAGCTCTGCACCGTTTGTCTTGTCGGAGACTCTCCATCATAAGCTGGATCTGCACACAGCAGCTAATTTGTTCACCTGAGATGGAATCAGTGCTCACAAAAATATGGACTGGTCATGTCTTCAAAGGATTGCATTGGACAAATCACCTCTAAACGAAACACATGAGTGTATAATCACTTGTCTTAATGGATCACATTCACAACACACGCATCTCACACTGCCATATGTGTTTCAATGGGGGTGTCCATTGCAAGTTAAATATGCCCCCAGATCCCATTACTTTGTTAATTTACAGATCTAACTGGAATCTGATGGCACTGCTGTCAACCACTATGCCATCAAATTCTGCTGGGGACCTTTAAAAAGGATTATGTGTGATTGTGTGGATAATTCTGACACATTAAATTCTCATCTCCCACATCCCATGTGCTCCTCTTGCAGGAATTGCGAATCCAGGGTAATTCAGCACAGCATAATGAACAGACACACCCAATCAGACAGCTCATGTTAAAAGGGACCTGAAAAGCAATCTGCATGGCTTGCTTTTCCAAGCATTGGCTAGTTTAGTGAGCCTGGACTAATAACCGTCACTGTAATGCTACCCATACTGCTGTCCTTTTAACATGGTGACAAAAGCTGATACCTATGCTACATGTGTGTAAAGTTACTTTCACCCTGCTAAATGGACAGCAATAAGGTTGTAAATACAGTGACTGTAATTAACATGCCAAGGGCTATGAATTGTACATGTATTCTAGCTAAATATAGCAGCTTCATTAGGAAATATTTAATTTTCATCTCTCTTATCTCCATCTCTGCTGCATGTTATTTTGGCAGAGGAATTCTATCCCATCAGCAGAGGAAGCACAAGGCTGTGCAGTGATGGACAGTGCACCCTGTGTACCCATTGGCTAAGGAGGCAGCAGGAAGCGGATCAGCCTGCCTCCTGTTACCTCCTCAGCCAATGAGTAGCTGAAAGGCTCTTAAGTCCCTTCCTCCTAACATCTCCTGAGTCCCAGGCCTGCCAGCTAGTTTAGTGTGCTTACTATGCATTTATCCTTCGGCGCTTCTCCTGCCTTATGTGTCAACTGGCTACTGTCTCCTGCACACTTCATGGATGGCGGGTCCGGGGCCCCTACAGGCACTCAGGCCCCCTACATGTGTATTGGCTGTCCCCCCCTGATGGCGGCCCTGGGTGTGTAATGAAAGGACAATTGACAAAATGTCTAGATCATGTAGAGGAAATCACCAGTGTGGGGCAACCTATGTCATGGAGGTAGATTTGGACATCGATGTCTATGTATCACCAGAAATGGGATTCTTTGTTCTACAAAATCTCAAAGACGACCTAGCATGTTTTTGTAAGACTGTACTTTTTTGGACATACTTGGACTCAATCATACATTGCTCTTTCCACAGCTCCTCCTCTGGGGGTATGACAAGGTGAATATGCATCTTCACCAAAAGTACAAGATGATGTGTCGTCTCCGGATGAGGCTGCTGCGGAGATTCAACTTCCTGCCTCTTGTGGTGGATCTTCAGCTGGCCTGGAGTGATGCCAAAAGGCGCTCACCCAGGCTCCTGAAAAAGGCTGTTGAGCAAATCTCCGGTAAGTAAAAATATACATGACGTGACCAGATGGGTTACAATTTTGTGGGTAGGTGGACATGTGTTTAGGTATGCAACAACACAAATACCAACAACCCCCCCCCCCCCTCCCCTCCCTCTCGCTCCTACCTTTCCTACCTCCATCAAGTGTCTCTTCACAACCTTTAATACTACTATGTACATGAGTATTTTTTATGTTTCTTTTTTCTCTTCTGCTTCTAGCCAAAGCGGACGGGCGACACCCTCTTGTACTTTTGGTGAAGAAGGGGAGGAGGAGGACGGCCACATTGCAATATGCCTTCAGAGGCAGCGAGCCATTTGAGCTGCTACAAATAGTGGATCGTAAGTAGAAAAATGTACATTGTAGAAATGTCAAATCTCTAATCACATTTCACAGAGCCCCCTTTACATCGGAGTCTCCAGAATTACTACACTGTAAGAGGGAAGTGTGAAGACTCTGATGTAAGGAGAGTTCTGGGAACCATTTTTTGAGGGGGAAAGCTGGGGACTCTGGTGTAAAAGGGAACTCTGTGGTCACCAAAACTCCCCCGTACATCAGAGCTTACAGAGACCCCCTTACACTTCCCTTCCTCAGTCCACCACAGTCAAGAGCACAACAAGTCCCACTGCAGAAGGCTACCTGCTTGGACTTGTACTGCTCTCTGTAGGGGACTAAGGAACTACTGCCTGCTATGCTAAGACTTGTAGTGCCCTCTGTTAGGGACTAAGGATTCCTCAGTCCTCCACATTCTAGGGCACTATAAGTCCCAGCATAGTGGGCTGTCATACCTCAGTCCCTCACAGCTCGGGGCAAAAACAACAGAGTTAAACATCTAAAGGACAACTCCAAACCAAACTAACAATAATGGACAGAGTCCATATGCTATATAATGTCAAAGACCCGCTACCCCTCACCTTCCACCTCGGGTGCTGTCATTGTGTAGGGCAGAGGGCTCCATCTCCACCATGTTTGGCTTTCATGTCAGATATGCAGGACTTGCTCAGCTCCACTCTCTTCCCTGGCAACTGACTCTGGCGTCATTGGGGGTATTTCCTCCTCTAGAAAACACCCAGGGGCCCTCTCCTTGTCCCCCAGCCACCCAGGGCCTTCTTCTCCTCCTCCTCCACCAACCATTTTCGGACTCTTCCAACTTCCCTGGGGCTACTCACCCCCTTTGCATAGTAGACACCACAAATCTATGAGCAGCCTGCAAAATATCAAGTCTGGGCCTGGTTACCTGTATGTTCTGGATCCAGGGCGGAGCTCTCCTCCCAGAGCAACAACCGATGATAGCAGAGTGAGTTGACCATGCAGTAACTTCCTACTGGTGCAGGTACACACCTACAGATTCCTCAACATCTTAGGATAACATGATCAGACGGCCAATCCCCAGTCAGAGAAGGAGGAGTAAGTGTCAGCGGACAACAGACACCTGGCAGACGCAGTGAAGGGACTGCAGCACACTGCTGCAAATTTTAGATCCCAGGATTGAAAGCAATCTTTTACTTGGGCGATTTCCCTGACTGCGCCCTTCAAAATGTTGGTGCTCCGCCACTGGCCGCAAGGACCCTGTAGGTGCGAGGCCTTAGGCGACCGCTTAATTTGCATGGTGCCCTCCTGTTTTAAAACATGGTCAATGCATCTCATTGGTGTAAGTGCACTTCTATGTTCTTAATTGTAGGGGGCGCATTGAGTATGGTGCTAGCATGATGAGAGGTTACTGCCTATTTGTGTCCATAAATAATATATAATGTATTATTTTTGATGTTTTTATTTTATTTTTTATTTTTTTTAGAAACCAGTGATGAGGATCTTGAGCCTCAGCCTTCTCAGGCCCACTGTAAGTAATGTGGATGTGCTGGTGTGTTGTGTATTAGGTCTAACTTGGAGGAATGATTGTTTGTTTTGTTTTTTTTTTTTGTGGTTGATGTAACTTCAGCAAGAGAGGAGCCTCAGGCAGGGCCAAGTCGCCTGGATCCGGGGCAGGAAGACATTGGTGCCCAAGAAGAGGCCAATTTGTCAGGCAGTGATGAGGACCTGGGCTCTCCTCAAATGGGAAGTAAGTATTCTACATGTGTTTGTGTGTTCAATGTGTCCTGGGAAATATAAGGGCTGTAATATATATATTTTGCCATTGGGGTTATGTAGCAGCTGACATTTAGGATGTTTGTTGTGGAGGACTGGGGAAGAGGGGCCGCTGCTTACCCAGTCCACTGTAACTACTACCTTCAATGTTTCCCGCAATGTTTCCCGACTACTTTCTGTGTGCCTTTATCAAATAGCTTTTGTTCAAGGATTGTATCCGTGTCTTTTTGTGTTTCTAGGAGATACGACACCATCCCCCCATGAAGGGACACCACCCCCCATGAAGGGTCTCCCCCATCCTCCCCCACTCCAGGGGTGGAGGCAGATGATGTTTGTGGCTCCCCTGAACTAGTCTGTAAGTACCTAAAATTAGATTATCACATGTATTGTGTGTGCTAGGATGATGTGTATCTAGGATAATCTAAGTTGGAGTCAAAGCAAGTGTAGTTTTGCTATATGTGACAGGAAGGTTGGTCATGAAACACTCTTGCTTAACCTCCATGTTTGAAAGGTGGTTTTGGGGAGCATTACAGGACATGTTGTTATTTTTAAGTTTTCGCAAGCCACCCTATTCTAAATTGGTGTTAGTTTCTCTACATTGGAAATGGTGTGGTTTGTACTTGTAAATTTTTTGGGGCCATTGTAATTTACTCATGTCCTGATTTAGTCAACACTGAAAATGCGTGTTTATCAATCTTTCATAAATACTCTTCCTCTGTAATGTACCACATTCCAGTTCACAATTTGTGTTCTTTTTGTGCAGTTTCTCCTGAGCCAGCAAGCCCATCATGTTCTGGGGGCCAACAAAACCGTGTTAAGTTGTGTGCTTTTGCAGTAACGTGTCTACTTAGCAAGTGGAGAAATGCTAACTGTGTATGTCCCCGATCAGGCTTCAAGTTGTTCTAAAGGCAGCAGGTTCTTTATGTGAATGCATTCTATGCATTAGTATTCCAAGTGATAGGTGTGCATATTCCCCCTTAGACTTACTGGGACCATTTTCTTACTGTCTAAAATTTTGCACAAATACTTGTCTGGAACAGACTCCCCCCTCCTCCTTAACTGAGGTGACAGCATGCCAATATTGCCTCCTGATGCTGTCACTCCTAATCATTGAGACCATCGGAAGGGAGGGGGGCAAGGCTGGCTCACAGCCTAGTGCCTGAACAGGCACAGGGTGCTTGGCTTCATCTCATGTGCCTCCATAGCAAGCTGCCTGCTGTGGGGTCAACCAACAGGAGGGAGGTGCCTAGAGGTGTGTACAGGGGCCATGTAAAAAGGAGGATCATGATTTCTCTCGTCCCCAAAAACCTAGAGAGGGTAAGTCTAACCTGATTAGTTTTCCGCAGCCCTCCAAAAATGATATGTTCCCAACACTTAGAACAGGCAGGGCTGAGGCACAAAAAACATCAGAGAAACACAATCAGCACAAAAGCAGGGAGTACGTATCCTTAACGCTACAAGCTTCACCCAGAAGAATGACACTTGCACTGTACAAATCTGCATCACCACCGTATCCATGTCTAAATAAAACTTTCAGGGAAGTGTGGAGGGGTAAGGAGTGGGTGTTAGAGCGTTTTCATGACTGCGTAACCTACAGTTAGCGTGAGTCCATTTGTTGAGAAACTTTTTCTTCTCTCTTAACACAGCTGGGATGGAGCAAAGGACATCAGGGGAGGAGACACATCTGCTCCGGCCAGAACTGTCCCTCAAAATTCCAAAGGGTGAGTCTCTACTATGTGTCAGGTTCAATCTATAGACAGTAAGAGGGAGAGAGAATGCTCCACAGATTCCAATGGTGATAGAGATAAATGTGTGCACATGTATCGTGTTGACCAATTGAACACAAAACACCTTACATTCTTCAAAATGATTGCTTGTGTTTACATGAACAAAAGCCTTTTACTTAGCTTTGGTGGAACTGCTACTAACATTCCAAGCCATCTTATGTAACCTTTTGAACAATTTGCTGTGAAAGTTTGAGTTCAAGGTTTACAACAGCAATTTAGCATATTTGCTTCAGAGTGCTCATAAAAGCCAACCAATAGACTCCTAAGCATATTTGTTGAGGCACATTAATTACAATCCTTGTTAGGATCATTTTGCATAAAACTAATTGTCATGTCTTTTTCTACCCAGGGCACACCCACCTCACCAGCGAGGTAATGCTGGCGTATTTAAAGTGGTGCGGAGAACGCATCATGTTATTGGAGCAGCTGTGTGGGGTGGATCCGGACCCTAAGGAGCCATTTGTCCGTAATGTGATGCCTTTGAATAGATCTTACAAAAAAAATAAAAAAAATATTTAAAAAAAAAATAAAAAAAATATTTAAAAAAAAAATGGTATGTTGCACGTTGCAACACAAATGTTACATTTGTAATTTTTTACATTATATTATATATTTTAATAATATATTTTTTTGACGCTACAGTTGTTAGACACCTACATGTGTTATTAAAAAGATTTTATCTTTTATTACCAAAGTTTTATTTTTGGTGTACACATCGAATGTCTTTTGTGTTGTATTTGTTTAGTCGAGTGGTGTGGTCTGTAATTGTTAGCATGTTGGCTTTGGTTTATGTTATCCATGAGACTTGTTTTGAAGCTACATTTGAAGGGAGACCTTTTCTTGGGTCATTATGTGAACATTGAGTATTCTAAATTTAAATGAAATCATATGTTTGGAGATAGAGAAGCACGTGTGTAGAAATGCCTACATTAACCAGGGCCCTTACTTGGCCACCAACACTCCCAAAAAACCAAAGATCAAACACAAACTATTCATTTTGCTGAAATTTTTATTGCTTAACACAAAAAAAAAAAACACTATAATAAATCATATTGTGCCACCCTCAAATTGAACCAAAAAATGGCCCCACAAATTGGCCAATGTATCAATCATTGACAAAAATAACACAAATAAATAAAGTAAATATCAAATTAAGGTGCTGGTGGTGGTGACTGATGCAGTGTGGTGAACACTGGAAAGGTTCCAGACATCAAATGTTCGGCCAATAGTCCAATCTGCTCTGTGCTCAGCCTTAGAGTTT
Source organism: Pelophylax lessonae (assembly GCF_965119305.1). Lineage (NCBI taxonomy): Eukaryota > Metazoa > Chordata > Amphibia > Anura > Ranidae > Pelophylax > Pelophylax lessonae. Next base: position 121,147,441 of record NC_138775.1, read on the forward strand.
TGGTATAGTGGGCCATTATAAGCAGATTTTGTCCAGGAGGCTGCTGCTGATGCAATGTGGTGAACCCTGGAAATGTACCAGACATAAGATCTTGGGCCAATAGTCCAATCTGCTCTGGGCTCAGCCTCAGAATTTGGGGATAGTGTGCCATTACCATTAGATTTTGTAGCTGCTGCTGCTGCCCCGAGGCTATTTGATGCTGCTGGTGGTGCAAGATGTGTGGAGAGTTGTGGTTGATTGGTTGTTGGGGTCCACGGGGCGGGGGGAAATGGCGTCTGGGGCTGGTGACAAAGGGTGACGGCCTGGGTAGGATTGAAGTTCTAAAGGTGTGGAGGGAGTGTAGTCAAATGGAAGGGATATTGTGGAACCAGTGCGCAATGAGGTTGTGCAGGAGGATTGCTCATTGAGGGGTGTGGGAGGCCGAACGGAGTGTGAAGTGCTAGGAGTGGCTACAGGAGGAATTGTCACATCCCCAGCTGCTTGCCAAGTGGCCAACACTGGCATTACCCTCCCACTAGCACAACCTGCAGTGGCAGGTGAGTGAGAGGGCTCTGCCAATGGGGCATCTTCAGATCCAAACAGGCGTTGGCGTGGGGCCAGCACCTGAGTGTCAACACTTTGCCGATCCCGTTGATGCTGGTCTGCTAAACTTACCAAGCTTTCACGCATATCCTGTTGAACCCGTGCCATCGTTGCTACAGATTCATGTATGAGCCCTAGCAGCCGTACTACCTCACTAGATTGCTGAGTAGACCTCCTTAACTCATTTTGGATCTGATACTCGTTAAGCAGCCTCTCGGCCACATCCAGCAGAGATGCACGAGGTTGGGTAGGTGACAATCCGGCTGCATCGAAGGCTGCCTGAAAGCAGAAGAAATAGACCAAATCATTATAAAACATCATGACTAAATAGTTCGGATTAGTTTGACAACTTAACACCCCAAGCTGAACGTAGAAAAGTTTGATGTGCTTCTAATAAGTACTTGTTCATTGTAATATTATCCAAGCTAGCAACACTTCTGATAATGGGTACATATTATGTTGGTAAGACTAATATGACAAAGGCAACAAAGTTTAGAACAGACAAGGAGTCACTGCTCAAGGTGGTGTAATTGCCTGATGACTCACACAGGTGCATGCCCCGGCTCGCCTCCGTGAAAACTTGATAAAAGAAAAGGAATTGGCAGCACTCCAGGTTGAGTCAAAATCCAGGTTTATTGACTGGACATCCAAATATGACAATCGTGACAAGGTAGACGCGTTTCACACACTGACTGTGTGCTTAATCATTACAAAGAAAAATGGATATAACATCTCAATATATACACACACAAAAATCCAATCATCAATTAAAAAACAGATAATACAAATAAGGGGTAAACCATTTTCCTAATTACCGAGGACACTGATAGACCCATAAAACATCTATGTGAAACCAGTGAAAAATCAAATGTGAATGCCGTGACACAATTGTGTATGAAAAAATACATAAGTGCAAAAAATCTGATAAAATCTAAATATGTATAAACTATATGTGAAAATTAAATGTAATGTGATTAAAGATATGGATAAAATTACCATTGTTTAATAATATGTCAATTATAAAATGAGAATAAAAGCTCAAAAAAATGCACAAAAAATATACAAAAATACAAGGAATAGTGAATATATATTGATATCTGTATAATCCGATTATGTGAATATAAAACTATGAAATAGTTTGTTATTAAATTTTAAAAATGTTTTTTGTCAAATATATAAATCTATTCGTGCATATTAGTTGTATGGGTCAGAAGAAAATCGATCGTATGACATATACACAGACCAAACGATATATGTACAATAAAAACAATTTTGAACAATATAGTTTTTAAAACAAAATAAACACATATGATCCTGTGTGTATATATGCATCAACCGGTCACTCATAAAAACAATTACAATCATATCGGGGTGACCGGAGAGAGATATATAGTTCGAGGAGATCAAGACTACATACATCAGATTATAACATTAGATACTGAACAAGATAGAGGATCCATACATGGTAAGATCTAATTGTAGAGAATCCATGATTGGAAGGATATATGGAGGGATAGGGGATCCATACATGGTAAGATCTAATTGTAAAGAATCCATAATTGGAAGGATAAGGGATCCACACATGGTAAGATCTAATTGTAGAGAATCCATAATTGGAAGGATATATGGAGGAATATAGGCCTGGAAGATGAACAACTACACAGAGTATATTTGATATTATGCAGGATGATGGCCAAACATTTAAGCTCATTATATAAATAGAATATAAAGTATATGTAATAATATAAACTCTGCAGTGTTGGCCATATCATGCTATAACTCTTAGGGACGGACATCGAGATCTAGTCAGAGTTCAAAGGATCCGAGGGACAAAGCTAAATACACCAGACTACAACACTAGATATCGTGCAAGACAGGGGGTCCATACATGGTAAGATCCAACTGCGCAGAATCCGCACATAAAATGACATAAATATGGGAGATAATTAACTATGCAAATTATCGTTAATATTATGTAGGATGATGGCCCAACCTCTAAGCTCATTATATAAATAAAATGTAAAGTGAAAGTAATATAATATGAACTCTTTAGTGTTGGCCACGTCATGCTATGAACTCCCAGGAATGGATATCGAGATCCAGCCAGAATTCAAGGGATCTGAGGAACAAAGGATCAGTTAATCAAAATATGGGCAATTCCTGTTGTAATTGAATGTGGAAATGCAACAAGTTTGGAGGCAATTATGTATCTGGATTTATTACCCGATTTATTACCAAACTTGTTGCATTTCCACATTCAATTACAACAGGAATTGCCCATATACATAGCCGCATGTTTTTCACAATTGGGGGCCAGGATCTCTGGATCTTTTGATTAACTGATCCTTTGTTCCTCAGACCCCTTGAATTCTGGCTGGATCTCGATATCCATTCCTGGGAGTTCATAGCATGACGTGGCCAACACTAAAGAGTTCATATTATATTACTTTCACTTTACATTTTATTTATATAATGAGCTTAGAGGTTGGGCCATCATCCTACATAATATTAACGATAATTTGCATAGTTAATTATCTCCCATATTTATGTCATTTTATGTGCGGATTCTGCGCAGTTGGATCTTACCATGTATGGACCCCCTGTCTTGCACGATATCTAGTGTTGTAGTCTGTATTTAGCTTTGTCCCTCGGATCCTTTGAACTCTGACTAGATCTCGATGTCCGTCCCTAAGAGTTATAGCATGATATGGCCAACACTGCAGAGTTTATATTATTACATATACTTTATATTCTATTTATATAATGAGCTTAAATGTTTGGCCATCATCCTGCATAATATCAAATATACTCTGTGTAGTTGTTCATCTTCCAGGCCTATATTCCTCCATATATCCTTCCAATTATGGATTCTCTACAATTAGATCTTACCATGTGTGGATCCCTTATCCTTCCAATTATGGATTCTTTACAATTAGATCCTTACCATGTATGGATCCCCTATCCCTCCATATAACCTTCCAATCATGGATTCTCTACAATTAGATCTTACCATGTATGGATCCTCTATCTTGTTCAGTATCTAATGTTATAATCTGATGTATGTAGTCTTGATCTCCTCGAACTATATATCTCTCGCCGGTCACCCCGATATGATTGTAATTATTTTTATGGGTGACCGGTTGATGCATATATACACAGGATCATATGTGTTTATTTTGTTTTAAAAACGATATTGTTCAAAATTGTTTTTATTGTACATATATCGTTTGGTCTGTGTATGTCATACGATCGATTTTCTTCTGACCCATACAACTAATATGCACGAATAGATTTATATATTTGACAAAAAACATTTTTAAAATTTAATAACAAACTATTTCATAGTTTTATATTCACATAATCGGATTATACAGATATCAATATATATTCACTATTCCTTGTATTTTTGTATATTTTTTGTGCATTTTTTTTGAGCTTTTACTCTCATTTTATAATTGACACATATTATTAAACAATGGTAATTTTATCCATATCTTTAATCACAATACATTTAATTTTCACATATAGTTTATACATATTTAGATTTTATCTGATTTTTTGCACTTATATATTTTTTCATACACAATTGTGTCACAGCATTCACATTTGATTTTTCACTGGTTTCACATAGATGTTTTATGGGTCTATCAGTGTCCTCGGTAATTAGGAAAATGGTTTACCCCTTATTTGTATCACCTGTTTTTTAATTGATGATTGGATTTTTGTGTGTATATATTGAGATGTTATATCCATTTTTCTTTGTAATGATTAAGCACACAGTCAGTGTGTGAAACGCGTCTACCTTGTCACGATTGTCATATTTGGATGTCCAGTCAATAAACCTGGATTTTGACTCAACTTGGAGTGCTGCCAATTCCTTTTCTTTTATCAACAAAGTTTAGACATGAAGCTGTTCCCAATTAACCCTGGTGTGGTAGGTTTTTTTTGCTTTTGGTAAATCTGTTACTACACCAATGACTTTCGACATCTATGTATGTTGTCTAAAATCTCCCCATCAATCAGCTACAGGACAACCCAACAAAACGATACACATGAATTTGGACCTGGAAAATCAAATACAGCTGGAGCCTCCCTCACACCAGAGCCAGATGATCTGCCCACCCTGCCCCCCCTAGCCACCCTGCCCCCCCTGGCAGCCACCCTGCCCCCCCTGGCCACCCTGGCCACCCTGCCCCCTCTCCTCAGCCTTCCAGTGGGTGGGGCCATGGGAGCACGAGGTGGGCAGAGAATCTGGCTGTCCAGCAGCAGCAAATAGCCCCAAACGCCTAAATCTGAAATGACAAAAGAGAAAACATAAAAAAACATGATTTGCAGATTGCTCTTCATATACAGTATAATTAGTGAACAGTTACAGAACACACTTACCTAATGGCACAAACACAGTAGTAGTGGTGGTGGTGGTGGTGGTGGTGGTGGTGAAAAAGCAGAAGAGACTGCAATGAAATTGCAAAGAAATAAAAAAAAACACATCAGAAAACGCATATGGTCAAACATCACACGAGGCCCTCCAAACACTTACCTAATGGCACAAACACGGTGGTGGGGCTGGTGGTAGTGGTGGTGGTGGGATTAAAGAGCAGAAGAGACTGCAAAGAAATAAAAAAAAAACACATCAGAAAATGCATATGGTCAAACATCACACGAGGCCCTCCAAACACTTACCTAATGGCACAAACACGGTGGTGGGGCTGGTGGTAGTGGTGGTGGTGGGATTAAAGAGCAGAAGGGACTGCAAAGAAATAAAAAAAAACACATCTGAAAACGCATATGGGCAAACATCACACGAGGCCCTCCAAACACTTACCTAATGGCACAAACACGGTGGTGGGGCTGGTGGTAGTGGTGGTGGTGGGATTAAAGAGCAGAAGAGACTGCAAAGAAATAAAAAAAAAACACATCAGAAAACGCATATGGTCAAACATCACACGAGGCCCTCCAAACACTTACCTAATGGCACAAACACGGTGGTGGGGCTGGTGGTAGTATTGGTGGTGGGATTAAAGAGCAGAAGAGACTGCAAAGAAATAAAAAAAAACACATCAGAAAACGCATTTGGGCAAACATCACACGAGGCCCTCCAAACACTTACCTAATGGCACAAACAGACTTGGTGGGGGTGGTGGTGTAATTTTTTTTAGGCAAAAGGAGGCTGCAAACATTAAACATAGATGAGAAATCGCATGACCTACATACGTGCACATAATAAATTACAGTTATCAGGAAAGCAAAAATGGTGTCTTTGGAAGCTGGGAAGGTAAGGGGGCAGGTTTAGATGCCAAATCTAGACTGCACACCTTGAATAAAACACATGTCAAAACCACATGCACATGGGGCCAACTACGAATGATTAAAAGACACTTGAGGGGTTCACAAGCTATTGTGGGTTGGAGGGGATTCACCATAGACAACTTAAGCACACCCAAGATAAGTACAAATTATCTCCTTCAGTAAACAATAACGGTGAGCAAGAACACACAAACAGACATATCTCGAGATATATATATATATATATATATATATAGAGAGAGAGAGAATTTGTTATATTTTTTTGGGAGAGAGAGATACAATTGTCTTACCTCAAGATAATGTAGGTTGTGGGTCACAGGGTCTTGCTAGTACATAAGAAACATCGATCTATAACATCCAGCAGCCATATTGGCCATGTGCTCCTTTTATAGCTGGCTCACAGGTGTGATAATTAGCGGCCGTTTCTATATATATATCTGCGCAGTCGCGAATTTGCACGTGCAAAATGGAGAACGATATCCCAGACGCTTTAGATGGTGCAATGTTGGCATTTATCGGTGCCCTGTTTGAGGAGGCCCGAGCACAGGAGGCAGCAGAAGGTGGGGAAGCAGCTGCAGCAGCACCTCCAGCAGCACCTCCAGCTGCACCTCCAGCAGCACCTCCAGTCCGTGTGCCCTTACCTCGCCAGCCACGCATTTTTGCTCCAAGGATCTATTTGGACAAGCTGCGGGATTCTGATGTCAGGAGGAAGTTCCGGCTCGAGCGAGGAACTATTCTACACCTCTACCAGCTCATAGCAGACAAAATTGAACCGGACACACAGCGCGGCCATCCGGCATGGCCAGATTGCTGGCCACTTTGTATATTTTAGGGCGTGGCAGCTTCCAAGCCACTTCTGGAAGTATAATGGGCATTAGCCAGCCCACAGTTTCAAGGGTGTTCATGTTGGTCATTAATGCCATAGTGGATCTAGTGCCCAATTTTATCCACTGGCCACAGAATGAAAATGAGTGGAATGAAGTGAAGTTGGGCTTCTACCTGCGGGCACACATGCCGCAAATCCTAGGGGCAATAGATGGCACCCACATAGCCATTAGGCCACCAAGGTGCCACGAAATTGACTACCGGAACCGCAAGCAGTACCACTCCCTGAACGTCCAATCGGTTTGTGACTCCAAACAGCACATAATGAGTGTCAACACTGGTCACCCAGGGTCATGCCATGATTCCAGTATGTTACGAACCAGTACTCTGTACCAGGCGTTTGAAAGTGGCCAAATGCCCGAAGGGTGGCTTATTGGTAAAATATTTTGTCTTAACAACATAAACTGTAAGATTACATAGACATAGGAATAAGCTATATCGGTGTACACCCTGATTTAAGCAAAGCCTACCTAAAATGGATGTGTTAGGAGTTGGCAGGCTGTTCACACACAACCAGATCAGCAGCTTAGCAGCTCACAACAGAAATATTTCCAAAGTTGTCTTTGAGTCAAATGAAGGTGGTTAACCAATGTGTAAATGGTGTCCTCTAGCCACCCAAACAAAACCTACAAATGATTCCAATGGTATTGCCATATCCCCAAAGTACTTTGCATAAGTGAGTCAATATTGGTTTCCTCACTCTAGTTGCAGATATATTCCAGAAGTAAGGCCTATGCTAATGTAATAGGAACAAAATAGGGGCCAAGTTGGAACTTGCAAGAGAAACCCACCACTTTGTGTGTCCTTTTTCCCATTTGTATTAGTGATTTAGGCAGTTAGACAGAGTTGAGATGTTTCATATGAGTTTTTGCACACAGACGAGCAGGTTGTTTAGTAAAATGCCTAATTGTCTCCCATTTTGAGGAGTCATCTAAAGTCACATGATATGAAGAACTAATGTATATTTTTCTTTTTTTCAGGGGATGCTGGTTACCCGCAGCTGACTTGGCTGATGGCTTCAATCAGGTACCCCCAGGGCCGAGCAGAAATGAATTACAACAGGGCCTTGCGGAGAAGCCGGAGTATCATCGAGTTGACCATAGGTCTTCTCAAATCCCGGTTTCTCTGCTTGGCCCGGCCTGGGGGTGAACTCCTGTACTCTCCTACAAAGGCTTCCAAGATCATCCTGGCGTGCTGCGTGTTGCACAACATGTGCGTTGCCCGGGATGAATCTTGGGAGCTGACGGAGGAGAGGGAGCCAGAGGTCCGTCAGCCGGCGGCCCCCAGGCGGCGGAGCACCACTGCAGGTATGGCCACCCGGAATACCCTGGTTGCTAGCCACTTTACATGTAAGTACTGTAACCGGTCGAGATATGGCATGTGTATTAATTTGCTAGTTAGCAGAGGTGCCACTCACAGGGAGACAGAGGGTAATTCTCATCTGCCAATGACACTTGCCATTGTAGATAAAGTGTAGTCAACATTGGTAAAATTGTGTTACTTGAGCAAGAACATGCACCTCTAACCATAAACATGTTGGTATTGTGAATAGTGGAAAGGGCTGATAAGAGCTGGCAGGTGTTTATTTGTGTCTATGCCACCTGTGTAGTTATTAATAACATGAACGGCTGGTTGGTATCTTATGGTGTTCTAATTTTTCAGAACCTGGACATCTTGGAATCATGGCATGTACCCTGAGAAGCCTGTGGTGATGGGCTGTCTGGCGTCACAGGTTTGTATTCAAATGTTTGCATTAATGTTTTCTGGTTTGTGTAAGTTGTCTGAAAATGTGTTATTTCACTCGTGATGTCGAAATTAAATGAAGTTCAGAATGAAGGAAACGGGCATTAAGATGTGATTTTCATAATGAAATGTCTTATCCTTTGTTTTATTTTTCCAGGAGTGGTACTGCTTGCGGTTGTAGCTGTTAGAAACCCACCTTCATGGACTCCACTCATCTTCTTTTGTGGTCAGTGGATATTTGGTGAGGCACATGGCCAGAAGCAGCATCGATGACCAACATGAACACCCTGGAACTTCCAAAGTGGCTTGGAAGCTGAACAGCAACCTGGCCATGCCTGTCCCCTATGAGCTGGTAGAGGTGCAGAATGGATTTTGGACTCTGCATGAAGTTGGGGAAGAGATCAGAATCCCGTAGCCATGGAGCAAAGATCGTGGGCTGGCGCTGTAAAGGCACACGGACTGGAGACTGACAATATTAGCTTGCTGCATCCCTCCTTATGCTGTCATTCTATAATCAATAAAGACTTTTGAATGGAACATGTGTTTATTGTTTTGGGTGGGTGCCTACAGACAAAAGGGCCATACACACTCTAAGATTTAGAGAAGACTTTATCCTTCAGATTGACCTTTTCTATGTAGTGCAAGGGCCTGCCTGATTGCATACAAATTGAAAGTGTTGAGGTTTGACCTCATATTATATGGTTTGGTTAAGTCTACAGGAAAAAGTGTTGAAAACTTCTTAGTGTATGGGCCATTAAGCTGCCAAGGCCGGAGCTTTGCACTTTGCATGCTGCTTGTACTGGTGATGTGAGGGGTTGTAATGTAGGGTAGGGATGTGACAGTGTTGTGTTGAGGTGTGAGCCAAATGTAGTGTTGGACTATGAGGGTCTGTGTTGTTCAAATATGGAGAGAGTCCAATATCAGACACCTATGTTTATTGGTCCAAAAATTGTAAGAACCATGGTAAATATGTAAAGAATTGCATCTCGAGAAAACTAGGACCACAGTCATAAAATCAAAATTGTGTTGGTTCCATTAATGTGCTTGAAATTTGGGATTGAAACCCCCCCCCCCAAATTTGAGATAGTTTAAAAAAACTCAAAAAGAAATGAGAGTGAAAAGAGATCCCAAGTGTAGTGATTGTTCGGATTTGAAACCATGACATTGTTAACTGCAGTGAAGTTGCAAAGCACTTAGCTATTGTGCAGAATAGAGCTGTTTGGTGAAAATAAAGGAGTGTGTTAAGGCTAAAAAGCACATATAGCTAAAGTACTAAACATGGTATGGAATCTGGGAAGAAGACCATGGTAAAATTGTGAGGTTTCATCTTGACCTGAAGTAGTGTAGGGGTTTGGTGACTTGCCTTTGCTACTTTGACTCATAAGATCGATTCGACAGACAGACAAGATCATAAAATCACTTAAAATGTTGTAAGTTTGCAAGCGCTTCTGGGTGTAACATTATTTACCAATATATGATATAATCCGTAACATTTTTGAAATATTAACAAAAAAATAAAAAATAAAAGTCACATGGAGATGGTAAGCCTCGAACCTACAGCAGAGGGAGATGAATTACAGACGAGATGTGTGCACTAATCCACTAGACCACATCGCTATGTGAAACTGCTGTAAGCACAAAGACATAAGTTTGCGAATTTGCGAAGCCGCGATCGTAAGTGAATACCGCTGACGGCGGAATTCATTGTTGCTGTTCCACTAGCCAATTCGCCGCAGCGCTAGTTAATTGATTTTAAAGCGGCGAAACTGAAACACGTCATAGATGTTTGAAGCTGCAGTTTCTTTAAATCCGGCCCATAGTCTCTCCCCCTCCTCTACACTTATGGATCAGATCCATATTAAAAGGAAGGCATTGGATGACATCCTTTCCAGTGATACTGAAAAGGCCCTTAGGTGGTCCAAGGCCAAATTTACACTCCACAGCAACTCCACATCTACTATGTTTGCAAAAAAATTAACTCAGACAACAAGACCCACTCATGTATACAAGCTTAGAAGGTCTGACGGGAGGATGGTTTCGCACCCCAAAGAAGTCTTGGAAATTTTTACAAACTTTTACAAGAACCTTCTCTCAGTGCCCTCTACGCTATCTGTAAATGAATTTCACCCCTGGATAGATAACCTATCTGTTCCATCTTTATCAAGTACACAAAGAGATATTTTGGAAGCACCTTGTACAGTAGACGAGGTTCTAGATATGATTAAAGCTCTCAAAACCTCTACCGCCCCCGGCCCTGACGGCTTTTCATCTTCTTATTATAAAACCTTTGCCACAATCCTTGCCCCTAGACTTACTAAACTATTTAACCACGTTCTTCAGGGAGGAAGTTTTCCAGAAGAAATGCTCCTGGCTAACATGTCCCTCATCCCAAAACCTGATAAAGATCATTCCCTCCCTCAAAATTATAGACCCATCTCGGTCATGAATAACGACCTTAAATTATTCGGCAGACTGTTAGCTAACAGACTGTCCAATATAATCCATAAATTGATCCACCCTGACCAGACTGGGTTTATTCCAGGCAGACAGCTTTCAGACAACATTAGGTTAGTCGCTAATATAGTTAATGATGCTAATCTCAGCAAATCCCCTACCTGCCTTGTGAGTTTAGATATTCACAAGGCCTTTGATAGCGTCAGCTGGCCTTATCTTGAACACCTTCTTCCTAAATACGGGCTAGGTGATGGGTTCATACACGGTTTCAAAGCTTTATATGAATCCCCACAAACAAGAGTTCGCCTTCCGAGGTGTAACTCTGAATTTTTTCCCTTACATAGAGGTACGAGACAGGGTTGCCCACTTCCCCCCCTTCTGTTTGCTCTAGCAATTGAACCCTTGGCTACAGCAATTAGAAATAATGTCCTTATTATGGGGCATCACAGAGGGGAGAAAGAATACAAATTGAGTATGTATGCAGATGATGTCTTATTATTTTTGTCCAAACCTCATATTTCACTGCCTCATTTGCTGATTGAGTTAGAGAGATTTCGATCCATGTCGGGCCTAGGGGTTAACCTTTCCAAATGCTCTCTTATGCCGATTAACCTGCCTAATTGGATGCAGACCTCTATCAGAGAGAGCTTCTCTTTTACCTGGTGTATGAGATCATTTCGCTACTTAGGGGTCCAGATTACTCCTCATTATGAATCACTTTTTATTTCTAACTTCCCCCCAATATTTAAAAAATTAGGCATGTTGTTAAAGACGTGGTCTTCGTACCATATCTCGTTTCTGGGGAGAGTTACAGCCATAAAGATGATTATCTTACCTAAGGTCTTGTTCTTCTTTAGGGCCCTTCCTGTTAATGTCCCTAGATCCCATATCAGCTCTTTTCAGCGGGAGATTTCTAGATTCATATGGAACGGTAAGAGATCCAGATATAACAGTCATATTCTTTATGCCCCCCAATCCCAAGGTGGCCTGGGTATCCCAGATCTATGGTCCTATTACCTCTCTGCCAAACTCATTCAAATGGCACAGTGGAATGCAGACCCCGAGAGTATTCCCTGGCTTTCATTTGAACAGGCTACAGTTTCCCCGAGTTATCTCTCGGCGGCTCTCTGGAGTGGCGCACAGCCGATGAAATATAACTCAATTGCGAACAAAGTAGTTGTTCATTTGTACCGGCTGTGGCTAAAACTGAAAACCCCCCTGGGTCTGTTGTCCCGGGTCTCTCCGTTGACATCCTTTTTGAGTCACATTGACTCATGTTTACTCCCGCTGAGCAGAGAGGACTTATCTCCATGGATAGCTAGAGGCCTGGTGAACTTTAAAAAGCTCTCGATGGGCAATATCTTCTGTACTTTTGAACAACTGGTAGATATACATGGTCTCCCCAGATCTGAAAGGGACCACTATTTCATTGTGAGGGCATTTTTTCAATCACAAGGCCTCCTTACGCTAAACCCTCCATTTACGATTTTTGAGAACATTTGCTCCTCCTCATCTAGAGATCGAGGGCTTATATCTATTCTATACTCACATATTGTCACTATCACCCTCCCAGATAAGCATAAGTATATGATTAAATGGGAACAAGACCTTAACTGTAGTTTCTCCATCCCGGAATGGCACCACATGATATCAAACATGCGTAAATGCTCACGTTCCAGGGCTTGCAGGGAGACACCCCTTAAATTAGTTACAAGATGGTATTTGAACCCCTCCTTGGTTCACTCCTTCCACGGTTCAGTCTCTCCCCTCTGTTATAGGGGCTGTTCAGAGGAGGGTAATTTACTCCATATCTTTTGGAGCTGCAACCTTTTCCGACCCATCTGGGATCATGCACAAAGACTTGTGACTAGATTGGCAGGATCATCGGTTTCTCTCTCTCCTAAGATATGTTTGCTTTTTGTAAAAATCCCAGGTGTTCCGAAGTCTACATCCAATCTGATTCATACTTTGATGTGTTCCATTCAATGGATGATTGCATTTAATTGGAAATCAGACACCCTACTATGGTCTCAGGTACTCTCCAGGATGGAATGCATCAAACTAACAGAAAAGATCTTTCACTCCCTTCATGGTTCCATGATGACATTCCATGCTAAATGGGATACTTGGGATACTTGTGTTGGACCTGTTGGTACCTCTTGATTTATATAAAATGTCTAATTTGACGGTTCTGACCCCATTTGTGTATTAGACTTTTCGATATTCTGCTATACTATGACCAATGCTCTGTGTATACTTGCAATTTTTTCAGAGAATTTTTCTATGCAATATATAAATATTTTTTTGTATGTATGATGTTACATTGCTGACCTGTGTAAGCAAAAATGTTTTTTCTGTACTGACTTTCTAATAAAATCTTTTGTAAACAAAAAAAAAAAATATATATATATATATATATATATATATATATATATATATATATATAAATATATATATATATATATATATATATATATATATATATATATATATATATATATATCTCAAAATATCTCTAAAACTAGAGGAAAGGCGGTTTAACCTTAAAGTGCGTAAGGGGTTCTTCACTGTAAGAGCAGTAAGGATGTGGAATTCTCTTCCACAAGCAGTCGTATCAGCAGGGAGCATCGATAGTTTCAAAAAACTAGTAGATGGACACCTTAAAGACCACAACATACAGGGGTATACAATGTACGATTAAAAGCAAACATACACACGCATTCATAGGTTGAACTGGATGCATAGGTTGAACTGGATGGACTGATGTCTTTTTTCAACCTTACTAACTATGTAACTATATATATATATATATATCAAAATATATATATATATATCAAAATATATATATATATATACAGCGCTGGCGCCATGGTGGTCTGAGGAAGGAAGGGAGGAACTGTACAACTTCCGGTCACGTGTGTACCCACAAATAGTGTCGTTTCCGGTTGCATTTAGCTATGTGAGCAAACGCTGTTTTTAATGTTAGCGAATTTGCGGAAAATAGTCACCATACACAACCATTTAGCATGTCAAACAAACATAGCAAAAATAAATCAAAACATACATTTGTGGACACCAGAAAACTTTATTTATACACATGAATACCACCATCAATGTTTATTATAAACAGGATACACAGCTCAAACATTTAACATGACATATTTTTGGCACAGTCTCCACAGTATCCCACTGAAGCAACAGAATTGTAACATTTTTGCAAAAACAAACTTTGTACAACATTTATACCATATACATCGACAAAGAGCCAATAATCTTCAGATACATGTGCTGATTGACAAAACAATACACAATTATGTTAACACTAATAAATACTTACAGAGAGTCAAGTGGGCTATGTGTCTTTGGACATAACAGACAACACAGCCAAATCCCACCTCCATAAATAACAAAGGCCCCCAAATGTTAAACATAAAGCATGTCCCACACACAAGATCTTTGACCTGTTGTCAGGCCAAATCTTTGCTCCTGTCTGAGTGGTCTTGATATAATCAAGGGAAACACACACCCCGTAATGGTAACTCCCGTGCGAAAAATTAACTGTGTGTGTCCTGTGTGTTTTGGAGCATGCTCAGTTCAACAAAAAAGGGAAATAGAAATAAAGAGAGAGGAGAGAGCGAGACCTACAAAATAACCACATACAGTGGGTACGGAAAGTATTCAGACCCCCTTAAATTTTTCACTCTTTGTTATATTGCAGCCATTTGCTAAAATCATTTAGGTTCATTCTTCTTCATCATGAATGTACACATAGCACCCCATACTGACAGAAAAACACAGAATTGTTGACATTGTTGCAGATTTATTAAAAAAGAAAAACTGAAATATCACATGGTCCTAAGTATTCAGACCCTTTGCTCAGTATTTAGTAGAAGCCCCCTTTTGATCTAATACAGCCAGGAGTCTTTTTGGGAAAGATGCAACAAGTCTTTCACACCTGGATTTGGGGATCCTCTGCCATTCCTCCTTGCAGATCCTCTCCAGTTCTGTCAGGTTGGATGGTAAACGTTGGTGGACAGCCATTTTTAGGTCTCTCCAGAGATGCTCAATTGGGTTTAAGTCAGGGCTCTGGCTGGGCCATTCAAGAACAGTCACGTAGTTGTTGTGAAGCCACTCCTTCCTTATTTTAGCTGTGTGCTTAGGGTCATTGTCTTGTTGGAAGGTAAACCTTCGGCTCAGTCTGAGGTCCAGAGCACTCTGGAGAAGGTTTTTGTCTAGGATATCCCTGTACTTGGCCGTATTCATCTTTCCCTCGATTGCAACCAGTCGTCCTGTCCCTGCAGCTGAAAAACACCCCCACAGCATGATGCTGCCACCACCATGCTTCACTGTTGGGACTGTATTGGACAGGTGATGAGCAGTGCCTGCTTTTCTCCACACATACCACTTAGAATTAAGGCCAAAAAGTTCTATTTTGGTCTCATCAGACCAGAGAATCTTATTTCTCACCATCTTGGAGTCCTTCAGGTGTTTTTTAGCAAACTCCATGCGGGCTTTCATGTGTCTTACACTGAGAAGAGGCTTCCGTCGGGCCACTCTGCCATAAAGCCCCGACTGGTGGAGGGCTGCAGTGATGTTTGACTTTCTACAACTTTCTCCCATCTCCTGACTGCATCTCTGGAGCTCAGCCACAGTGATCTTTGGGTTCTTCTTTACCTCTCTCACCAAGGCTCTTCTCCCCCGATAGCTCAGTTTGGCCGGACGGCCAGCTCTAGGAAGGGTTCTGGTCGTCCCAAACGTCTTCCATTTGAGGATTATGGAGGCCACTGTGCTCTTAGGAACCTTAAGTGCAGCAGAAATCTATTTGTAACCTTGGCCAGATCTGTGCCTTGCCACAATTCTGTCTCTGAGCTCTTCAGGCAGTTCCTTTGACCTCATGATTCTCATTTGCTCTGACATGCATTGTGATCTGGAAGGTCTTATATAGACAGGTGTGTGGCTTTCCTAATCAAGTCCAATCAGTATAATCAAACACAGCTGGACTCAAATGAAGGTGTAGAACCATCTCAAGGATGATCAGAAGAAATGGAAAGCACCTGAGTTAAATATATGAGTGTCACAGCAAAGGGTCTGAATACTTAGGACCATGTGATATTTCAGTTTTTCTTTTTTAATAAATCTGCAACAATGTCAACAATTCTGTGTTTTTCCGTCAATATGGGGAGCTGTGTGTACATTCATGAGGAAGAAGAATGAACTTACCGTATTTTCCGGCGTATAAGACGACTGGGCGTATAAGACGATCCCCCTATTACATGATCTACCAGTAATACTTATACTTAGGTTACCTTGGAGATATTATACTCGGCGTATAAGACGACCTCCCATTTTTGGG
>NC_138775.1:121166264-121223764 GCF_965119305.1 Pelophylax lessonae
GAGAAGCTCCGCTGCGCTGTCTGCATAGCTCTGCCATTCACCCCGAGCGTGACTCGGGGATACCGCTAATAGCAGAAAATTCCTACCCCGAGTCACGCTCGGGTTTACCGCTAAGGCGGTTAAACATCCCAAGGAGCACTGTGCAAGCGATAATATTGAAATGGAAGGAGTATCAGACCACTGCAAATCTACAAAGACCTGTCCGTCCCTCTAAACTTTCAGCTCATACAAGGAGAAGACTGATCAGAGATGCAGCCAAGAGGCCCATGATCACTCTGGATGAACTGCAGAGATCTACAGCTGAGGTGGGAGACTCTGTCCATAGGACAACAATCAGTTGTATACTGCACAAATCTGGTCTTTATGGAAGAGTGGCAAGAAGAAAGCCATTTCTTAAAGATATCCATAAAAAGTGTCATTTAAAGTTTGCCACAAGCCACCTGGGAGACACCAAACATGTGGAAGAAGGTGCTCTGGTCAGATGAAACCAAAATCAAACTTTTTGGCAACAATGGAAAACGTTATGTTTGGCATAAAAGCAACACAGCTCATCACCCTGAACACACCATCCCCACTGTGAAACATGGTGGTGGCAGCATCATGGTTTGGGCCTGCTTTTCTTCAGCAGGGACAGGGAAGATGGTTAAAATTGATGGGAAGATGGATGGAGCCAAATACAGGACCATTCTGGAAGAAAACCTGATGGAGTCTGCAAAAGACCTGAGACTGGGACGGAGATTTGTCTTCCAACAAGACAATGATCCAAAACATAAAGCAAAATCTACAATGGAATGGTTCACAAATAAACATATCCAGGTGTTAGAATGGCCAAGTCAAAGTCCAGACCTGAATCCAATCGAGAATCTGTGGAAAGAACTGAAAACTGCATTTCACGAACGCTCTCCATCCAACCTCACTGAGCTCGAGCTGTTTTGCAAGGAGGAATGGGCAAAAATTTCAGTCTCTCGATGTGCAAAACTGATAGAGACATACCCCAAGCGACTTACAGCTGTAATCGCAGCAAAAGGTGGCGATACAAAGTATTAACTTAAGGGGGCTGAATAATTTTGCACGCCCAATTTTTCAGTTTTTTTTTTGTTAACAAAGTTTGACATATCCAATAAATTTAATTCCACTTCATGATTGTGTCCCACTTGTTGTTGATTCTTCACAAAAAATTACAGTTTTATATCTTTATGTTTGAAGCCTGAAATGTGGCAAAAGGTCGCAAAGTTCAAGGGGGGCGAATACTTTCGCAAGGCACTGTATATATATATATATATATATATATATATATATATATATATATATATATATATATATATATTTTTTTTTTTTTTATTTCAGGTACTTATATAGTGCTGTCAATTTATGCAGCGCTTAACATATACATTGCAAATTCACATCAGTCCCTGCCTTTAAGGAGCTTACAATCTAAGGTCCCTAATGCCTCGTACACACGTACCGATCGTCGGCCGACCGATCGGCCGTCTTTTGTCCAGGGCTGTCCTGTCCGCTGAAAAGTGCAAAAGACTGCACACGAATTTTGTCGGCCAACAACAGCCGACTGCAGAAGTGATGTCATGTGATGGTTAACTTTCCGTGTGTTTTTTCTTCTCTGAGCATGCCCAGTCTTGCAAATCTGCTGTTTGTCGGCCGAATTCTGTACTGACTGGCGAACAATCGGCCGTTCTGGTGTTGGCCAACAAAAATTTTAATGCCTGCAGGACAGATTCTGTTCGGCCGAAAATGCGCTGTCGGCTGTTGGAAGCATCATACTAACAAGCATACAATCGGCCGATCGGTCGTCGGCCGAATATTTACGGCCGACGATCGGTACGTGTGAACGAGGCATCACTCACATACACAGCAGGGCCAATTTTTTATACAGGATCCAATTAACCTACCAGCATGTCTTTGGAGTGTGGGAGGAAACCAATCTGTCACGATTCGACCACGCCCACGGCGACTAGCTAACCGAGATGTGATGAATCGGGACTGGGCAGTATAAGGGGATAACGGAAATAAAGAAAATTCCTACTAAGTAATTAGATTGGCTGCAATACTTTCACAGCCTGCACTGCCTTTGGTCACCACTAGAGGGAGACTCCACTCCAATCCAGCTGGCTGACCACACACAGGCAGATACAAATCTTACATACAATCTGGTGCACTCTAAGGGTTGGGGAGCAGTCTAGCAATTACCACACACTACTAGGATTCCTCCAGCTATCCTACAAGCCAGAACCCCTGTGTTGATCACTCTTCCCACTGTCCCCACACCCACACACCACAAACGATAGCCTGCCACCACCCAACAGTTTCTCGCAGACTGGTCTGCTGGGACACCACACACAGGCAGATCTCCGTCTGGTGTACAATCTGCATGCAATCTGCCAACACACAGTGCAATTGCATACAGATTGGCATGTGTGTGTATGTATGTACTGGTATGTATGTGTGTATATATATATATATATATATATATATATATATATATGTATGTGTGTGTGTGTGTGTGTGTGTGTGTGTGTATATGTATATATATATATATATATATATATATACTGTATGTATATGTACCGTGCATGTGTGTGTGTATAGATATGTTTTCATGTGTCAGAACATGTCATTACGAGTTCTTTTAAACTTTAGTTTCACTTTTTAAACTTAGCAGTGCCTGTAATCTCACAATATCTCGTGAGATTACAGGCAGTCCACCCAGTTATACACAGATCACGGCAGTTCTCAGAGAAAAAACTTCTCCTCTGATCACCCTGTGAGAAGTGAAGTTCTCTGCCTTCTAAACTGGGTGCCAGAGGAGATATTTTTTCTCTGAGAACTGCCGAGAATTGAACTGAGAGAAAACTTCTCAGTTTACTAAACGTACACCTTGGTCGGCTTGGGACGCAGATCCGGTCGGTGGAATGCACACCGTTCACCACTACACCGCTAAGAGAGGACCTTGCGGCTCCTAAGCCATATGAATGATTGTTACTGCTGCTATTTATGTGAGTACTTGATTTTACCTTTGATGCAATAAAGATTGTTAAGCGATATTTCACTATTGGAGGCATTTCTTTATACATGTCCTGGGATGGCTTTTATGGAGCACTAAGGCTGGGATATCCTTACCAATACGCTAAACAAGTGTGACCCGGGGAATTGGAGCAATTAAAGTGGACCAGAGACCGGACCCCTCTTCCTGGGGAGCGATCCCTAAAATATCGACCTGCGCTTTACCCCTGTGTGGGGAGCTTCTTCTGGTAAGCTCGGTATTTACTAGAAAGGGGAGCACCGGATCCACGGGACAGGGGAGCACCGGACTTTTCACCCTATAACTACCCACCCCGCGGCACCTGGGATATTGGCACTTTATTATAATTGTGGACTGTTAAAATTGTATACGCCTTTGGGGACTCTTTCTTTTTTGCACTTTTTTGTGCATTTTTCTCCTTTCATCCTTCCAGGACGACCTACATTTGAGAGATTGTGGCTCCGCCTCACAGAAAACACAACTAATTTGCAGCTGTTTAAAAGGGTCCCACCCATCCTTGAGCTTCAGTTCAGTTGTGTTTCCAACCTCACATCGGAACGTTTGTTTTTTTACTAACCTAAGATGACTGTCTGAGAGGTACCCCTGAAAGGCAGCTTCGGTCGGCCTAATAGCAGGTTCCTCCCTAGCTGTGTCCTTGAAACAGGAGCTTTCAGGTCGCCAATCATGCCAGGTAGTGCGGTTTACCTTACAGTGAAGGTCCCTCATACCTGAAGTCCTGTTGTCTCTGCAGGAAGTCTCCTCCATTAGCTCCGTTGGGTGGTAAGGATTTCGAATTTCCCGCCAGTCGGTGAGCCCCAAGCCTCGCTATGGAGACCGGAAGTTCCGGCCGAAGAGGCGGAGCGGGTGATTCCCGGAAGAGGCCCAGCGTGGAGGAGACACCGGGTCCATGTGAGCTCAGCGCAGGTGACATGGCTGATTCTCCGGCTACGAGAGGGCTGAAGCCCCAGAAAGAGACACGAGTGTCCGCAATCCCTACAGAGGAAAAAGCGGCAACACAGGTGGCGACAGGAACGGGTAAGTGATACCGGTGGCGGGCCGACTGCTGTCTATTACAACGACAGGTATGCCTTGCCATTTTCCTGAATGTTAGCCGTAGTGGTGGACAAGAAGGCTATTGTGTCACATTATGGTGTCTCTTTTTTCTTGTCTTCTTGTGTTTACACAGGTCTGCCAACGGCACAGGAAGCCCCTGCCAGACTCCCTTCCACAGTTGGCACTAGCATGTCTAAAAAATGTGGGAACTGTGGGGTCAGATTGTCTAAGTCTTACTTAAAGCCCTTATGCCATACTTGTATTAATAAGTTAGCAGGGCAGGAAGCATCAATCCTTATGAAAGATTTTCTTAAATCTATGCAAGAGGAAATGTTAGCTACTATTCAGTCATTCAGGACTACAGCAGCTATCCCTCAAATCCCAGCAGAGGAAGTATCGAAAGATAACTTATCCTCCCAAGACAGTGGGTGGTCAAGAGGACCCTCATCCCTCTGGTCAGATTCTCAATATATTCCCTCAACTCAAGTTAAGGAACAAGAGGATCCAGGGGAAGGCACTAGTTACATAGGTGTCACGGAACCATGAACCAGACGTACAACAACAGATAAGTGAAAATAAGAAGGCTTTATTGAAAATCAAGCTGTAAAGCAAAAGTCCAAACGGATGGCAAAACCGAAGCAGAGTCTTCCGAAGCCAGAGGTCAGGAGCCAGGAGGGTAGTCAGACGAAGCCGGGATCAGGAACCAGCAGGGTAGTCAGACGAAGCCAGGATCAGGAACCAGCAGGGTAGTCAGACGAAGCCAGGATCAGGAACCAGCAGGGTAATCAGACGAAGCCAGGATCAGGAACCAGAAGCAGCAGCAGTCTTGGAAGCATGTGAACACAGGAGGACCAAGCAAGGAACTGAAGCCACAGACCTCCTATATATATGAGCTAGGCATCCAGCTCCTCCCAGTGGGAAGGAGGAGCCGCAGAGTGGGAGGCTACAAGAAACCCAGAAACCAAGATGGCCGCCAGCACATGTCAAACGAAGGAGAACAGCAAGAAGGTAAGACCATGACAATAGGAGATCCATCCACTTCAGATAAGGACTCAGAAAGTAACAGTGAGGAGGAAGAAGACAAAAATCTTTTTTCCTTGGAATATATGCAGGGTCTACTTAAAGTGGTATATGACACTGAAGGAATCCCTACCCCGGTAAAGGAGTCTTCCTGTAAAGACAAGGTGTACAAAGGCTTGGGAAGAGCCCAGTACAGAACCATTCCCATTCACCAGTCATTAAAAGACATAATACACCAAGAATGGAAATTACCTACACATGCCTTATCCAGACCAAAAAGCTGGAAAAGAAGGTATCCCTTTGAGCCTCAAGAATTGGAAGTATTTACAAAAAATCCTAAACTTGATGCTCCCCTGGCACAACTATCAAAAGGAACAGACTTATCCTTTGAAAATGCCAGGCATATTACAGATCCTATGGATCGCAGGATTGAATCCTTATTAAGTAAAGCCTGGGATTCTAATGCATATAATATAACTATAGCCTTAGCTGATACCTGTATGGCCAGGAATGCAGACTTTTGGCTCAAGGAACTATCAAAACATGTCCGCACTATGGCGGGATCACAAGACCTGATAGATTCCCTTGCCATGATTGGTAAAGCAGCATCCTACCTAGCCAACTCGGCTGTGGAGTCATAAGTAGCATCTGCTAAAACAGCAGCATTAGTAAATTCTGCTAGAAGGGCGCTTTGGGTCAAAGCATGGGAAGGTGATATAGCCTCCAAAGTAAGACTCTGTGCATTACCCTTTGAAGGTTCATTACTGTTCGGTTCAGGACTAGAACAAAATAACGGGGTGGGCAACTACATGGCAGATGAGGTTTAATGTTGATAAATGTAAAGTAATGTACTTGGGGGCCAGAAACCAGAAAGCAAGCTACTCACTAGGGGGGGAACCTCTGGGGGAGTCTAGGATGGAAAAAGACTTGGGGGTACTGGTTGACAACAGGCTTGGCAGTGGCATGCAATGCCAAGCAGCTGCAAGCAAAGCCAACAGAATATTGGGATGTATAAAAAAGGGGATTCACTCCAGAAATAAAGAGATTATTCTCCCGCTCTACAAGACTCTGGTCCGGCCACATCTGGAGTATGCTGTCCAGTTCTGGGCACCGGTCCTCAGGAAGGATGTGCTGGAATTGGAAAGAGTCCAGAGAAGGGCAACAAAAATAATTAGGGGAATGGAGGACATCAGCTATGAGGAAAGACTACAAGCACTGAACCTATTCTCTCTAGAGAAGAGACGTTTGAGGGGGGATCTGATATCAATGTACAAATATTGTACTGGCGACCCTAGCATAAGGAACAAACTATTCAGAGTAAGGAAATACAATAAGACACGTGGCCACTCACTAAAACTAGAGGAAAGGCGGTTTAATCTTAAAATACGTAAGGGGTTCTTCACTGTAAGGGCGGTAAGGATGTGGAATTCTCTTCCACAAGCAGTCGTATCAGCAGGGAGCATTGATAGTTTCAAAAAACTATTAGATGGGCACCTTAAAGACCACAACATACAGGGGTATACAATGTACGGTTAAAAGTAAACACACACACACATCATAGGTTGAACTGGATGGACTGATGTCTTTTTCCAACCTCACTAACTATGTAACTATGTAACTAAGATGATACCTTGTCCAGATCTGCAGAAAAAGGGAAAAAATTTCCCAATAAGAAAAAGGACAAAACAGGAAGATATTCCTTTCGGAACTTCCAAGGCAGACACCCAAAGGGTGATGTCAGTTCTGCAAGCGGTAGGATGGCTATTAAATTTGGAGAAATCCTCAATACAGCCAGCACAAGTCCAAGTGTATCTAGGGTACAAAATAGATACCAGACTCAAAAAACTCTTTCTCCCAAGGGAAAAGGTGGAAAAAGTGGTCTCGGCAGTAAGAAACATCTGCTCTCATCCCTGCTGCTCCAGGAGACAGATCATGCAGGTTCTATGGCTAATGACAGCTTGTATTCCAGCTGTAGAATGGGCCCAACTACATTCAAGAGACCTCCAATTCTTTCACCTAGCCTCTTGGAACAAGAGACAGGACTCCATAGACGAAAAAGTTACATTGTCCCCACAAGTAATTTGGTCACTAAAATGGTGGACAGTCCCCCAAAACCTAGAGAATGGGCGACTATGGGGTCAAGAGCTACCCGTAAGGATCACCACGGACGCCAGTGCCGAGGGGTGGGGAGCTCATCTAAAAGAAGCACGAACCCAGGGTATCTGGGATTCGGAGCTGAGACAAGCCTCCTCCAATTACAGGGAGCTGAAGGCTGTAGAAAAGGCCTTAAAAGCCTTCGAGAAGGACATTCTAGGGAAAGAAGTCCAGGTCCATTCAGACAATGCTACAGCAGTAGCTTACCTGAATCATCAGGGGGGGACCAGATCAAGCTCACTGCTAAAGTTAGCTCAGAATACACTGGGCTGGGCAGAAAAGAGAGTAATTTCCCTTTCAGCCATGCACATAAAAGGGAAGGACAACTGGGAAGCGGACTTCCTCAGTCGCCATCACATCAAACAGGCAGAATGGGAACTGAACCCCATAGTTTTCCAACGCCTGGTCCAAAAATTTGGTCAACCGGAAGTGGACATGTTTGCCACTCGGCAGAACCGAAAAGTAGAACAGTTCTTTTCTCTGACAAAACCGAAGGATATGCTGGGCTTGGATGCCCTAGCATAACCTTGGCCCTTCAGGCTAGCCTATGCCTTTCCCCCACAGAATCTAATATCAAGAGTTCTACAGAAACTCAGTGGGTGGCCGCAACTATGCCTCATCCTAGTCACACCTGGGTGGCCAAAAAGAACGTGGTTTGCAACCCTGGTATCCCTATAAGTGACAGCACCTTGGAAACTACTAGAAATTCCAGACCTGTTACTACAAGGACCTCTGATTCACCCCAGACCGCAGTTTTTTCAATTAACAGCCTGGGTGGTGAACGCCAAATATTAAAAGAAAAAGGATGCTCAGACAAAGTCATTGAGACCCTCCTTTCAAGTAGAAAGCCAGTAACTAGAAAAATTTATTCCAAAATCTGGAAAACATTTTGTACTTGGCAGAGTCAGAAGAAGGATTCCGCTGCCTCAACCCCAAGGATCCTGGATTTTTTACAGGATGGGGTAGATAAGGGGGTGGCGGTGAACACCCTTAAAGTACAGATAGCGGCACTTTCTGTTTTTTTAGACAAAAGTTTGGCCAAAGAACCTTTAATTAAGAGGTTTCTGTTAGCCCGTAGAAGAGTATCTCCAATTAACAGAACTAATGTTCCAGCCTGGAACTTAACGCTAGTACTAGAGACATTATCTAGTGAAGCATTTGAACCTTTGAACAAAATTAGTTTAAACGTTTTGTCAATTAAGTTAACATTTCTGTTGGCAATACCACAGCCAGGAGAGTGGGAGATTTGCAAAGCTTATCAATAAAGAACCCTTTATGCGAATTCTCCAAGACAGGGTGATTCTTAAACCAGATCCACTGTACCTACCCAAGGTAGTGTCATCTTTTCATAGGAATCAAGAGATGGTTCTCCCATCCTTCTGTGAGAAACCTAAATGTGCAAAAGAACAAAAATTCCATTGCTTAGATGTAAGAAGATGTCTTCTAGCATATTTAGAAAGAACCAAGGGCTTTAGAAGATCTAGCCACCTGTTGGTTCTACATTCTGGACCAAGGAAGAGTTTACAAGCATCAAAACCCTCAATCTCTAGGTTGATTAAACAAGCCATTAGTTTGTCATATAAGGTGTCAGGTACCCCCACACCAA
Source organism: Pelophylax lessonae (assembly GCF_965119305.1). NCBI lineage: Eukaryota > Metazoa > Chordata > Amphibia > Anura > Ranidae > Pelophylax > Pelophylax lessonae. The sequence continues at coordinate 121,175,135 of NC_138775.1, forward strand.
CAAGTCTAAAGGCACATTCCACAAGGGGCATGGCAACTTCCTGGGCCGAAAAAGCCGGAGCATCCTGGGAGCAGATCCGCCATGCTGCCACCTGGTCCAGCCAAGATACCTTCCTAAAGCACTATCGTGTGGAAGTACTGTCGCAACAAGACCTTGCCTTTGGCAGAAAGGTTTTACAGGCAGTGGTCCCGCCCTAAGGTAGGCCAGTATGGATTCCTTTATCATCCTCTCAAATGTAGGCCGTTCTGGAAGGATGAAAGGAGAAAACTTACTGTTAGTGTACTGGTAACGGCCTTTCTCTTAATCCTTCCAGGACGGCCGGCCTACTTCCCGCCCAAGATGGTGGTGAGTTCTAAAAAATATGTATATAATGTATATGTATATATGTGTAGCTGTATGTTATTGAATAACTATATTCCTTGAAAGTTCGGTTGGAAACTACTTTTCTATTACTGAAGCTCAAGGATGGGTGGGACCCTTTTAAACAGCTGCAAATTAGTTGTGTTTCCTGTGAGGCGGAGCCACAATCTCTTAAATGTAGGCCGTCCTGGAAGGATTAAGAGAAAGGCCGTTACCATTACACTAACGGTAAGTTTTTGACCACATATTCTTGCACATTTCCTCTAGTGGCACGCCATTGTTTTGGATGTACCCTATATAAGGACACATATCCATCTTTGAGTTTTTATATTTTGTATTTTATTATTCATCTTTTTCTAGCTTTCAACCACTTTTCTTATTGGTGCACTGTAACCTCTTTACCTGTGTACCCCACTAGGTTCTTTGAGCCCTATGGGACTTAGACCACTGTGGACCAATATTTTCAGCACCTGACACTTTATTTATTTAGGCATTTTTAATCAACACTTTTGAGCCATTTTTTTAACTCTTTTTATCTATTTCACTTTGCACTTTATCTAGCATCTACTGCACATTGATTGATTATACGGCTCATTTCACATTAATTTGCACATCTATGTATTTAATAGCTGGTTGGCACAAGAAGTTTTTCCTTTCTGCATAGTGGTGCTTACCACATGTGTTGCACTATTATCAGTGTCACCAGTTGCATCTATACACTTTTTAAAAAAGTTTTTTTATGTTTTTTATTCACACTACCTTATAGATTTTATGCTCATTTACTGTTGTCCTTTATTGGAAAGGTTTTATACCACAAGATTGAATTTTACCTCTTTTTACCAATCCTGCAAGCAGTACATTACGCACTTATTTATATATTCATTGCATTGTATCTCCTGTTTTTTCTATTTATTGTAATTTCATTTTCGTGATATTTATACATAGAATTTCCCATTATATGTACACGCATTTGTTTCACTTTACATACATATTGGCAGCGCCAAGCACTTCCTTCCTTTTCCACATATATTGTATAATCTCTTGTAGGTTATATTCCGAAGTGGGCTGCAGCCAATCGGATCACATTTACATTTGCAATTTCCCCTACCACCTTTTTCTCTATCCTAAGCGCGGATTCCCTTTTGTCTTTTATACATAAATATATATCTCTACAATTACATGATATATATATATATATATATATATATATATATATATATATATATATATATAGAGAGAGAGAGAGAGAGAGAGAGACAGAGAGAGAGAGAAATATATTTTAGATAAAATATTGTAACCCACATTTTGTGTTTCCAATCATTTGGGTGGGTGTGTGTGTGGGGGGGGGGGGGGTGTTGACTGGCATTTATTAGGGAGTTCAGATAGTTGTTTGAAAGAAGATTGAACATATAGGTAGAAAAAATCAGGCTCAGCACTCCTAAGCATCATTAGGCTACGTTCACATCTTGATGTGGTTGCTATTACAGGCATTATTTCTATGCGTTTTTGCAGGCGTTTGACAGGCATTTTTACTAGGGTTTTTTGTGCAGGCGTTTTTCGATAGAAGAGAAAAAAAAAACGCCCCAAAAACGGCCCACAACGCCGACATGTGAACGTAGCCCGTTTTGGGGCGCTTTTGGGGAATTTGTCTGCTCTAGGATCCGCTGTCAAAACGCACAACAAGACTAATCCTATACATTTCAATGCACCCTGTTCACATCTGAGTATTTTGACGCCGTGAGCAAAACGCCCAACGCTGCAAAAAGTACATGAGCTTCTTTTTGGGCAGATTACACGCGTTTCCCATTGATCTCTAATCAATCTAAAAATGGCAGCACAAAAAACGCATGTGAAAGGCCTGTGAAACTCCTGCTCTAACGCCTGGGGAAAATAACCCTTCAAAAGGTCCATAATAACAACGCAAATATGTGAACATAGGCTAATCAGTGTGGAGTTTTAAGGACTGAGAAATAATACAATGGTTAAGGAGTCTGCCTTCCTGCTGTAGGTTTGTGAGTTCGAATCCAGAATGAGCCTTCTGTATGGGCAACCCTTTTTTTCTAACACTCCAAATGTTTGCATCAGTACTTTTGCTGTATGACCAAACTCTTAATATAAAGACATCAACTAAATCCAAAAGATGCCACATAAAGTCAATATCTAGCAATATTGAGAGATTGAGCTTTATTTGTTCATTTAACATACTTTGCTAATTAGCCAAGTATGGGGATATACCTGTAGGAAAATGTGTACGAAAATGCCCAAGCTTGGCCATACCCATATGGAAGAAATATGAATTTCCAATATATTTAGAAAACCACAATTCTGCCAAATATATGTAATATGGGCCGAATTGTAGCATTTCCAAGCAATTTCCTATGTATTTGGTATAGGAAAAAATCTTAACAATATATTTTTTATATTTTTTTCTTCCATGTGGGTACATGTTTCCCGAGTAAATATTTTGTGGGATACCCTAGGTAATGTGGAAGTTCGATGTAACATTGTTCTAGTGAAATCTGAGCAGGAAAGGTGTCTATAACGTGGTAATGTGAAGGTGTTGACTAAGGAATAAACTGTGTGGTTTTTTTTGGTAATCCGCCAGGTCTTTCCATTTTACATGGGCGACAGAGCGGATTTTTCGTTCGTATTCAACAAACTGCATGCTTGCGTTTGGTCCAGCGGAACTTTTGGAGCTTAGTTGGCGTTGCGCATGCGCACATTCACGCTTTTGCAGCTCGGGACTTGAGGAGCTATTTTACTTTCTACACTTCTGCAGAAATCTCTCTTTCTAGGTCATGTATTGACACAGTTTAAAAACTATTCTTCTTCAAATGATCTCCCACACCTTCCACAGTAATTTGGGATATTTGGGGGTACAGGGGAAAATTTGGCAAAACATTAGTCTAGCTTTTAGCTGACCTGTTTTTAAGTCACGCCCTGACATTGCAGCATGTTAATGAATCTAACACTAGACGTTAATGGCCGCCCGCCGTACTTTGAATACCGATTTCAGACGTTCAGATTCACCGGTTCGCAAAAATCCCAGCGTTAGACAAATAGCGGTACTATGAATCAGGCCCTCAATGACAAAACAGTATCAGATGCATACCCCATGCCCAGGATAGACGGGCTCTTAGATCGAATAGCCAGAGGTCGATACCTCACGACTATCGATCTATGTAAGGGATATTGGCAAATCTCCCTAGCCCCAGATGCCATTCCCAAGTCGGCCTTTGAGGAGAAGGTGGAACACATTGTAAAGAAAGGAAGGCAAAAGGGGAGGGGAGGGGGGTTTGTGGGACAAGGGAGGAACATGGGCGAGGAGGGCGGGGACATTTGTCCAGCCCGGGCCAAAGACACCCATCTTCCAAGGCCAGCCCGGACTATGTGATCAGCAACAAAATATATACAGCAAATGAAACACTTGTTAGAACACAAAAGGGAGGATAAAAAACAAAATGTGATGAATAGTACATTGCAAAAGAAAAGAAAAATTCACAATCAACACCTTAGGTCTCTATAGGTTCAAAGGGATACTCCACTACCTCACTTGTCCATCTTCAGTATAGCAGCAAGCAGATCAGTGTCAATAGCCACTGACCTAAAGTGCTACGCAGGTGACTCTATCCGTAGATATGGGGCATTAGAAATAAGATATTAGAAGCATATAAACTTGCAATGCATTTAATATAGTAAACAAGGACCCAATAGGCATCTGTATGTATGGTGGTACCTGTGATCCTTATATAGGGCTAAGGAGCCGTGGCATGTACGCTGGCCGGGACCAGAATGGTGAGGTGTGTGCTGATCAAACCCCCCATTCAAATGGCTGTGTCATTCCTCTGGAACGCACGCCAACCCGCACCCGGAAGTAAAGACCGGAAGTGCGGGTGGATGCATTCCACTTACGTCACTTTCGCTGTTCACTACGGGGCGCTGTACGGTCAAATTCCTCACAGACTACTGGCACCACGGGACAACAATAGACATGGGCAGGGCGGCGCTCACCGAACCCGCCCACCTCCCTGCACCTATAGGCACTAATCAAACGTCTGTGATTTGCAGCTCGGCGGCTCAAAACAAAGTGGACTATGATGACACCAGTGTTATGGGCATATGAAACATAAGACTATAATTAAAACATGATAATACCAATGATAATTAAAAATTATTATTATAGATAAATAAATAATGATGATAATAGTAATAATAGATGATAATTGTAACGCTGAGCGCTCCGGTCCCTGCTCCTGGACCGGAGCGCTCGCGGCGTTCGTCCCAGATCCACTCACCTGTGCCCGCTCCGGCTCTCTCCTCCGCTCTCCGCTCTCGTGGTTCCCGACGTGCACGTCCCTGCACCTTAGGGCGTGCGCGCCCGCCGGCTGTTTGAAATTTAAAGGGCCAGTGCACCAGTAATTGGTGCCTGGTCCAAACCTCCCTTCCTGTTTCCTGTTTCATATACAGTATAAGTGACCTGCCCCTTCCTGTCCTTGCCGGATCTTTGTTGCCTTAGTGCCCTAGTGAAAGCGTTATTTGTGTATCCCTTGCCTGTTGCCGAACCCTTTGCTAACGATTACCGCCTCTGAAACTGTGCTGCCTGCCCTGACCTTTGCTACGTCTGACTACGCCTCTGCCTGTCCCTTTTGTACTACGCCTATCTCAGCAGTCAGTGAGGTTGAGCCGCTACCGGAGGACACGACCTGGTAGTTACCGCCGCAGCAAGACCATCCCACCTTGCGGCGGGCTCTGGTGAAAACCAGTAACTACTTAGAACCGATCCTCCGGTACGGTCCACGCCATTCCCTCACTGACACGGCGGATCCCCTCCCTGCACCGCTCCTGCTACCAGTCCGGAACCTGACAGTAAGATCTGGCCATGGATCCCGCTGATGTGCCTCTGCCTAGTCTCGTGGACCTTACTACAGTTGTGGCCCAGCAGTCGCAGCAGATCGCCCAGCAAGGTCAACAGCTGGCACAGTTGACCGCCATGCTGCAGCAGCTTCTTCCAGCACAGCAGCAGCCGCCTCCTCCGCCTGCACCTGCTTCACCACCGCAGCCTGTGGCCGCCGCCACTTCTAGAGTCCGTCTGTCCATGCCAGCCAAGTATGACGGTGATCCCAAGTTGTGCCGCGGATTCTTATCCCAATGCTCCCTTTCACCTGGAGATGTCGGCTGACCAGTTCCCCTCGGAGCGAGCCAAGGTGGCATTTGTCGTTAGCCTGCTTTCGGGGAAGGCCCTGGCCTGGGCTACACCGATTTGGAACCGCTACGATCCTGCCACTGCAAGTGTCCAGAGTTTCTTTCAGGAATTCCGGAGTGTCTTTGAGGAGCCCGCCCGGGCTGCCTCAGCAGAGACTGCGTTATTGAACTTGTCCCAGGGGAGTTCCTCTGTCGGAGAATATGCTATCTGTTTACGCACCCTTGCTTCGGAACTCTCCTGGAATAAAGAGGCGATCTGTGCTACCTTTAAGAAAGGCTTGTCCAGCGCCATAAAGGACGTCCTGGCCGCACAAGAAGTCCCTACCAACCTGAGTTTCCTCATCCATTTGGCCACCAGGATTGACCTGCGTTTTGCTGAGCGACGAGAGGAACTGCTACAGGAAAAGGGAAGTGCTCGTCCCAGACGCTTTCCTCGTCTGGCTTCTATCTTCCAGCATCCCCCGCAACCCTTTTTTGGGCCTCCCGCCGAGGAAGCCATGCAGGTGGATCGGTCTTGCCTGACCACGCAAGAAAGGAACCACCGTAGAGACGAGAATCTCTGTCTGTACTGTGCCAGTACTGAGCACTTTCCAAAGGACTGCCCTCTCCGTCCACCGTGTCAGGGAAACGCCCGCACCTAGTCAACGTGGGAGAGGCGTTGTTAGGTGTGAATACCTCCTCTCCACGCATTACTGCACCCGTGCGGGTTTCCGTGTCCGCCAAGATCTCCTTTGCTGCCTCTGCCTTTCTGGATTCCGGTTCAGCCGGTAACTTCATTGACGCCTCGCTGGTGACCAAGTTCAACATCCCTGTGGTTCGTTTGCTGAAGTCCATCTTCATCTCCACAGTTAATGGAGAGAGACTTGACGGCATGGTGCAGTTCCGTACAGAACCCCTCCAGATGGACATCGGAGTCCTGCATTCCAAGCGATTGGAGTTTTTTGTGTTACCCCATTGCACCTCAGAACTCCTCTTGGGTCTGCCCTGGCTCCAGCGCCATTGTCCCGTTCTGGATTGGACCTCCGGAGAGGTTTGAAGCTGGGGTCCGGCTTGTTTCGGCAGATGTCTCAAGCCGGTACTAGGCAAGTCTGCACCAGTTATTTCTCCTCCTCCCGGTCTGCCTGAACCATATGCAGATTTTTCAGACGTTTTTTGCAAGAAACAAGCGGAGGTGTTGCCTCCACATAGGCCGTATGACTGCCCCATTGACTTGCAACCTGGCACTACGCCGCCTAGGGGAAGAATCTATCCTCTCTCCCCTCCAGAGACTCTAGCCATGTCAGAGTATATCCAGGAGAACCTGCAGAGAGGGTTTATCAGGAAATCCTCTTCTCCTGCCGGAGCAGGATTCTTCTTTGTTGCTAAGAAGGACGGCACCCTTAGGCCTTGCATAGACTTTCGGGGTCTCAACAGCATTACGGTAAAGAACCGTTACCCTCTTCCCCTGATTACGGAACTCTTTGACCGGCGCCAAGTACTTCACCAAGTTGGATCTCAGAGGGGCCTATAACCTTATTCGCATTCGAGAGGGTGATGAGTGGAAGACGGCTTTTAACACCGAGACTGGCATTTTGAGTACTTATTCATGCCTTTTGGACTCTGTAACACTCCAGCGGTCTTCCAAGAGTTCGTTAACGACATTTTCAGAGACCTGCTCTATACCTGTGTCGTGGTCTATTTGGATGACATCCTTATCTTCTCTACTAACTTGGATCAACACCGTGCTCATGTCCGCTTAGTACTCTCCCGTCTCAGGAAGCCTCTACGCTAAATTTGAAAAGTGCTTGTTCGACCGTACCAGTCTTCCCTTCCTGGGCTACATAATTTCCGCCAAGGGACTTCAAATGGATCCTGCCAAACTGTCTGCCATCCTGGACTGGCCTCGTCCCTCTGGCCTTAAGGCCATCCAGCGATTCCTCGGATTCGCGAACTATTATAGACAGTTCATCCCGCATTACTCCACCCTTGTGGCACCAATTGTAGCCCTAACCAAGAAGGGGGCTAACCCAAAATCTTGGCCTCCTCAGGCCGAGAAGGCCTTCAACGCTCTCAAATCGGCCTTTGCCACCGCTTCAGTTCTGTCCAGACCGGATCCTACTAAGCCGTTCTACCTGGAAGTAGACGCCTCCTCCGTTGGTGCTGGTGCTTTGCTCATGCAAAAGTCTCAGAGAGGCAAGTCGGTTACTTGTGGGTTTTTCTCTAAGACTTTCTCTCCCGCTGAAAGAAATTATTCTATTGGGGATAGAGAATTACTCGCCATCAAGCTGGCCTTGGAGGAGTGGCGGCACTTACTAGAAGGATCGGTACAGCCCGTGAACATCTACACGGATCATAAAAATTTATCGTACCTCCAGTCTGCTCAGAGACTAAATCCCCGTCAAGCTCGCTGGTCTCTATTTTTTGCCAGATTTAACTTCCGGATCCACTTTCGTCCAGCGAGCAAGAACTTCAAGGCCGATGCCCTCTCTCGTTCTTCTGATGTCACAGGAGAGGAAGTCAAGCCACAGCACATTGTGCCCCCGGAATGTCTGGTCACCGTGGCACCTGTAGACTTGCGTAACCTCCCTCCCGGAAAAACCTATGTTTCTCCCCGTCTTCGCCTAAAAGTTCTTAAGTGGGGACATTCTTCTCTTCTTGCAGAACATCCTGGCGTCCGAAAGACTGTACAACTTATCTCCAGGAGATATTGGTGGCCATCCTTGGAGAAGGACATCTCTGAATTTGTGCAGTCCTGCTCTGTATGTGCCAGAGACAAAACCACTCGCCAAAGACCCACCGTCTTTCTCCAGCCACTTCCCATACCAGAGACCCCTTGGTCCAATATCACGATGGACTTCGTTACGGACCTACCACCATCTCACGGGAAAACTATAATTTGGGTCGTCGTAGATCGCTTCTCGAAGATGGCGCACTTCATCCCGTTGCCAGCCTTACCATCCGCGCCTCAGTTGGCTAAGCATTTCCTCCGACACATCTTCCGGTTACACGGCCTGCCTCCACATATTGTCTCCGATAAAGGAGTCCAGTTTGTGTCCAAATTCTGTAGGGCTCTTTGTGGACGGCTTAAAATCAAGCTGGATTTCTCTTCTTCATACCACCCCCAAACCAACGGACAAGTGAAGAGGGTCAATCAAATCTTGGGCGACTACCTTCGCCACTTAGTTTCCTCCCGTCAAGACGATTGGGTTGACCTCCTCCCGTGGGCGGAGTTTTCCTATAACCACAAAGACTCTTCCGCCACCAACAATTCTCCCTTCTTCGTGGTTTACGGTCGTCATCCTCTGCCTCCTCTGCCGTTATCCTCCTCCTCCGGAGTACCTGCAGTGGATGACCTGGTGCAAGACTTTTCTGCCATCTGGTGTGAGACGCGCCTGTCCCTCTTACAGGCCTTATCCCGCATGAAAATCCAAGCGGACAAGAAACGCCGGCCTCCTCCTGTCCTGGTTCCTGGGGACAGAGTTTGGCTCTCCTCCAGGTACATCCGCTTCAGGGTTCCTAGTTACAAGCTTGGTCCTTGTTACTTGGGACCCTACAAGGTCAAGAAGAGGATCAATCCGGTGTGTTACCAACTCCATCTCCCTTCCTCCCTTAAAATTCCCAACTGTTTTCATGTCTCCCTCCTCAAGCCTGCGGTCTTTAATCGCTTTTGCCCCAAGAATCTTCCTCCCTCGCCTGTATCCGGTACCTCGGATGTCTTCTCCGTTCAGGAGATATTGGCCTCTAAACTGGTCAGGGGGAGAAGATATTTTTTGGTGGACTGGGAGGGCTGCGGTCCTGAAGAGAGATCCTGGGAGCCAGAGGAGAATATCTTGGACCGTAACCTCATCCTCAGGTTTCTGGGTACCAAAAAGAGGGGGAGACCAAAGGGGGGTACTGTAACGCTGAGCGCTTCGGTCCCTGCTCCTGGACCGGAGCGCTCGCGGCGTTCGTCCCAGATCCACTCACCTGTGCCCGCTCCGGCTCTCTCCTCCGCTCCCCGCTCTCGTGGTTCCCGGCATGTGTGTCCCTGCACCTTAGGGTGCGCGCGCCGGCTGTTTGAAATTTAAAGGGCCAGTGCACCAGTAATTGGTGCCTCGTCCAAACCTCCCTTCCTGTTTCCTGTCTCCTGTTTCATATATAAGTGACCTGCCCCTTCCTGTCCTTGCCGGATCTTTGTTGCCTTAGTGCCCTAGTGAAAGCGTTATTTGTGTATCCCTTGCTGGTTGCCGAACCCTTTGCTAACGATTACCGCCTCTGAACCTGTGTTTACTGCCCTGACCTTTGCTACGTCTGACTACGCCTCTGCCTGTCCCTTTTGTACTACGCCTATCTCAGCAGTCAGTGAGGTTGAGCCGCTACCGGGGGACACGACCTGGTAGTTACCGCAGCAGTAAGACCATCCCGCCTTGCGGCAGGCTCTGGTGAAAACCAGTAACTACTTAGAACCGATCCTCCGGTACGGTCCACGCCATTCCCTCACTGACACGGCGGATCCACTCCCTGCACCGCTCCTGCTACCAGTCCGGAACCTGACAATAATTATAAAAATAAAAATTAGAGATGAAATTGGACTACATATAAAAAATTATATTATTGTTTTTATTTTTATATCTCGCTCAGAAATAAGGTGCAAGCAAAAACTGGTGGCCATTATGTCATCATTGTCCACATTTAGACAAAAGGGAGAAGGGGGGGGATTTGCAAAACAGGGGGGAGGGGGGGGAGAAAAGGGGAAGAAAGGGGGGGAAAAGGGGGGGGGACAAAAAAAAGAAAAGAAAAAAGGGTTAAAGAGCGAGCCACCCCCAAGAAGGATAGGGGCTGCAAGCTTGCATGACTGGCCTGTGTGCGTATGCACACATGGACAGACCGCAAGGGGACAAAAAATGTCACTATACAGACGTGTATAGTGTGGAAAATGTATTTAGGACCAATACTAGCTATTTCTTATATGCATGAAGGGGTACTAATAATAATGGCCAAAGATGGACTGTCACAGCTATCCAACTCGGATGACTGTACCACAAAAATGAAAGGAGGGAGGAGAAAGGGGGGGGGAGGAGGAAGGGAGAGGAGAAGAGAAAGATTCACACGACCGTGTGAAGCTCGATCTCCTCATTCAAACCCTTGGGGGCAAGAGACCCCAGGGTGAAAATCCAATAGGCCTCTCTGGTACAGAGTCTTTGGTACTTAAGGCCACTATCCAAATCTTTGTTGATGGCCTCTATCCCAAAGACCTTCAAGCCTTCAACACTACTATTGTGTGCATCCAAAAAGTGCTGGGGAACAGAATATTTATCTTTCCGGAGAGTGATGCCACTTTTATGCTCACCAATTCTTACTCTCAGAGGTCTAGTGGTGCGGCTGACATAAAGGAGGCCACAGGGACACAACATCTCATAGACTACATGGGTGGTGCTGCAGTTGATGAACTGATTGATCTTATAGGTTTTACCATCAATAGCCGCAACATCTTTTTTCCTGTGGCACATGTATGCACACGTGCCACAGTTGATCCCAGATTATCAAAATGTCATCTATATAGCGTGCAAACAGGACCAGGTTTGCCCCAAAGGGATTATTGGCCCAGATGAATTGGCTTTCCCAATATCCCATAAATAAGTTGGCATAGCTTGGGGCAAACCTGGCCCCCATGGCTGTGCCCTTGATTTGTCTGTAGTGGCTCCCAAGAAATGTGAAATAATTATGCGTAAGCATATATTCAATGCCACTATACAGAAACTGAATCTGGGCGTGATTAAATGATTGGTCCTTAGTTAGAAAGTGTTGCACAGCCTGCAACAACCAAGCCCCTGTAATACAGAAGGTCCTGAGTGTAATGTTCTGGTACCTTTGGTACCCTAATTCCACTTTTCCTAAGTGTATGCGCCCCACCATTCTCTTTTGGTAAGGTGTGCATACACCTTTAAGACCGATGCTGTCATCACTGAGCGCCGCTGGAGCGGCTATTTCAACCTCCGGCGGTCTCACTCACATGTTCGTTCAACGCCGCATAATCTGCCTTGAAGCTCTCATGCTTGCTAGCATACCTCGCTATCGGAACCATGCTGCTGATCCCTGTATCCCGTTACCGGATCATCCGCTCTTGCCGAACCTCTCCTCTACTACATTGCTAAGATGTGATAAGTACCCCACAGGGGAAACCTCTATAACCTTCATACTAAAGCTTTCACTATCTAGCTCTGCATACTAAGGACTATTACTACATCTGCATTAACTAAGATTGCTAGCTCTTGAGCCTAATACCATCTGCTCTTGCACTGGGTTGGTCTATCCTGTATGTTCACCTGCTACTCTATCATCTGCTACCATACATGATTGCTAAACCTATCTGCATCCCATCTGCTACTAACTTACTTTCAAGAACATTCCTTTCAAGTGTCTGTCATCTACCATCTCTACCCAACCTGTCTCTTCAGCCTATCATCACTATATTACTATACATATAAGTCACTCTAGGAACATCTTATTGAGTGTGTGTATTTACTTGCTGAATTGAGACTATCCACACATGATGAGTCTTGGGAGTTGGGATTGGTGTCTCAGCGTTTCTCTACATGACTACTGAAGTGGAATATTTCTGCAGCTGTAAATCCACATTATACATAAAACGCAGGAGCGTTACACTGAGGAGGAATTGGAAAATCCTTCAACAGGACCCTGTGTTGAAAGATCGTTTATCCCCATACCCGAACCTTATATTCAGGAAACCTAGGGACCTCAGGAGCATGGTGGCCCCTAGCAGGGTTAGAAGAGACAGAAAGACTAATGGGTTGAATGGGGCCTGGGGCCGAGTCTTTGACCAAAAGGGGTGCTATAGGTTTGGTGTCAACAACTGTGGCACGTGTGCACACATGTGCCACAGGAAAAAAGATGTTGCGGCTATTGATGGTAAAACCTATAAGATCAATCAGTTCATCAACTGCAGCACCACCCATGTAGTCTATGGGATGTTGTGTCCCTGTGGCCTCCTTTATGTTGGCCGCACCACTAGACCTCTGAGAGTAAGAATTGGTGAGCATAAAAGTGGCATCACTCTCCGGAAAGATAAATATTCTGTTCCCCGGCACTTTTTGGATGCACACAATAGTAGTGTTGAAGGCTTGAGGGTCTTTGGGATAGAGGCCATCAACAAAGATTTGGATAGTGGCCTTAAGTACTAAAGACTCTGTACCAGAGAGGCCTATTGGATTTTCACCCTGGGGTCTCTTGCCCCCAAGGATTTGAATGAGGAGATTGAGCTTCACACGGTCGTGTGAATCTTTCTCTTCTCCTCTCCCTTCCTCCTCCCCCCCCTTTCTCCTCCCTCCTTTCATTTCTGTGGTACAGTCATCCGAGTTGGATAGCTGTGATAGTCCATCTTTGGCCATTAGTATTAGTACCCCTTCATGCATATAAGAAATAGCTAGTATTGGTCCTAAATACATTTTCCACACTATACACGTCTGTATAGTGACATTTTTTGTCCCCTTGCGGTCTGTCCATGTGCCAGTCACGCAAGCTTGCAGCCCCTATCCTTCTTGGGAAGGTCTCGCCCTTTAAACCCCCCCCTTTTTTTTTTGCCCCCCCCCTTTTTCCCCCCTTTCTTCCCCTCTTCTCCCCCCTCCCCCCTGTTTTGCAAATCCCCCCCCCCCTTCTCCCTTTTGTCTAAATGTGGACAATGATGATATAATGGCCACCAGTTTTTGCTTGCACCGTTTAATAACTGCTATTATTTCTGAGCGAGATATAAAAATGAAAACAAAGATAAAAATATAAGTGAAAACATATACATATTTGTATAAGTCCTATGAATATTACTATATATATTTTATATATAATTTTTTATACGTAGTCCAATTTCATCTCTAATTTTTATTTTTATAATTATCATCTATTATTACTATTATCATCATTATTTATTTATCATTATCTATAATAATAATTTTTAATTATCATTGGTATTATCATGTTTTAATTATAGTCTTATGTTTCATATTCCCATATCAATGGTGTCATCATAGTCCACTTTGTTCTGAGCCGCCGAGCTGCAAATCACAGACGTTTGATTAGTGCATAAAGGTGCAGGGAGGTGGGCGGGTTCGGGTGAGCGCCGCCCTGCCCATGTCTATTGTTGTCCCGTGGTGCCAGTGGTCTGTGAGGAATTTGACCGTACAGCGCCCCGTAGTGAACAGCGGAAGTGACGTAAGTGGAATGCATCCACCCGCACTTCCGGTCTTTACTTCCGGGTGCGGGTTGGCGTGCGTTCCAGAGTAATGTCACAGCCATTTGAATGGGGAGTTTGATCAGCACACACCTCACCATTCTGGTCCCGGCCAGCGTACATGCCACGGCTCCTTAGCCCTATATAAGGATTACAGGTACCACCATACATACAGATGCCTATTGGGTCCTTGTTTACTATACTAAATGCATTGCAAGTTTATATGCTTCTAATATCTTATTTCTAATGCCCCATATCTACGGATAGAGTCACCTGCGCAGCACTGTAGGTCAGTGGCTATTGACACTGATCTGCTTGCTGCTATACTGAAGATGGACAAGTGAGGTAGTGGAGTATCCCTTTGAACCTATAGAGACCTAAGGTGTTGATTGTGAATTTTTCTTTACTATTCATCACATTTTGTTTTTTATCCTCCCTTTTGTGTTCTAACAAGTGTTTCATTTACTGTATATATTTTGTTGCTGATCACATAGTCCGGGCTGGCCTTGGAAGATGGGAGTCTTTGGCCCGGGCTGGACAAATGTCCCCTCCCTCCTCGCCCATGTCCCTCCCTCCTCGCCCATGTCCCTCCCTTGTCCCACAAACACCCCCCCTTCCCCTCCCCTTTTGCCTTCCTTTCTTTACAATGTGTTCCACCTTCTCCTCCCCTTCCCCCTCCCCCTCATTGTCCCGCCTTTGGGTTTGGGGCGGAGCAGGAAGAGGTGGGGCCAGCTCCCATTTAGTCTACGGCCGTCCAGCATGCGAAACAGCAGCATTCTTTCTGGCTCTGAGGAAGGGGGTTCGCCCCTGAAACGCGTCAGCCTAGCCACAGCAGCCCCATGCGACCATCTGCATGTCCATTTGCTACATTTGGGACCTTGGCTACCTTGGAGATTGCATATGCTATGTTGATGTGTGTTGTATCACACCAGTCTTGTGAGTACTTTGTACATTTTTTAATATTTTAAATAAATGGTTTTATGGTAATGCACTGGGCCCCTCTTTTTTCTTTTCTTTTTCTTTTTTGTCTTTTCTACCAGTTGGTTCTGGATACCCTTGATCCTGAAGGGGGCAGCAAGACCGATAGCTCTTTCAACATCTGAGTTTGTAGTGCACCTCTTTTTACTCCATCAGACATCACTCGAGCGCAGGAGATATGGTCTTACTACTTGAAATCCCCTCACTGGCCTGACTAGAAAGAACCTACCCCGCCAAGTAGTATGGGCCCCAGAGTGTGAACAGGCATTCCAACAGCTCAAACAGGCCCTTGTTAATAGTCCTGTATTAGCGGCTCCCAATCCATCTAAATGATTCCTTGTTCACACAGATGCTTCAATGTTTGGATTGGGCGCGATATTGAGCCAGGTCGGAGAAGATGGCGAAGAACACCCTGTAGCTTACTTGAGCAGGAAGCTTCTCCCCAGGGAAGTGAGCTACACCGCCATAGAAAAAGAATGCCTGGCTGTGGTGTGGTGTGGGCCCTAAAGAAGCTTCAGCCCTACTTGTATGGACAACAGTTCACCCTACTCACGGATCACAACCCGTTGGTATGGCTAAACCAAGTGGCAGGGGACAATGCCCGATTGTTGCGCTGGAGTTTGGCGTTACAACCGTATGACTTTACTATTCACTACCGCCCCGGAAAACAGAATGGCAATGCTGACGGGTTATCGCGACAAACTGAACTGGAAAAATGATCTGTGAGTACTCCCTGGTCATCCCCAAGCCGATCCGTTATGGATCAGACTGTGTATGCCGGCTTGTGGTTAAGGGGGAGCAGTGTAGCAGAATGGACACTAAGAGTGAGGTTTGTGTTGGAAGACTGAGGGAGCAGTGTCCCTCAGGAGATGGGTGGGGGTTTGTTATTGTTAAATACCTGCATTCTATTGTTCTATTGTTCATGTCTGGCTAGAGTAGGTTATTATGGGATGTTCAGCTTTGTGTGTGGGATGGCTCGAAGAGGGAGGGGTTTTCCTAGATTGTAGTTCCCTTGTGTTTGTTTTTTCAAAAAATAAACTTAGTCTACTTTGACTCCCAGAACTGTGTGTCGTCCAGTTACTGTGGGGGGGGGGGGGGGATTTTGCCTTGGATATTTTAGTACTTCCTCAGCTCCAAGGAGTATACAGCGGAGATACCTAGGCTGGGTATTGGAGCTCCGTTACACTTCCCTTTCACCATTGTGTTGGAGAGAATGTGGTAGAGTTGGTACATTGCAACATGTCCTTTGGGAGTGCCCCTCCCTTATTAGCTTTTGGAAATCAATATTCCAATGTATGGCATCCACCACGGGTATCTTAACCCCTCCCAAACCAGAATTGGCAATACTAAACCTTACTATAGAGCTCTATAAACTTGATTATAGACAAATAATTATACACCTCCTCTCAGCAGCCAGAACTTTGATCTTGTGCAAATGGAGAACCAAAGACACTCCTAATCTTTCTGAAGTAATAGCCCTTGTAAATGAAAATTATAGATTGGAAAAAGCCCTCTCCTACAATGCCCTAACCTACCATAAATTTTGAAAAGCTTGGTTGGCATGGCCATACTTACCACCTGAAACTAAAAAATCATAAAATGAACTAGCATTATTATAATGTTTTACATTTTCCTATACCAAGAGAGTGGGAGGGCGCCCGCTGCCTGTTGCTCAGCGACATTGTTCCCTATGAGGTTCTGGGCCTGGTGTGGCGGACGCCACTCCGACTCTCTTTCCATCTGATTAAAATATATATAATCTTTATGCCTCTGATACACATGTATTCTTGTATGAAGATTTTTTTATATAATATCTGAACATACTGTATCTCTTTTCTGGAAGAAGCTGTCGGGGTTATTGGGGGTTGATTAAAATAATAATAGGTAAAAAGAAAAATGATTTTAAAAGCCATGTATATTTTGTATTATGCATACAAGAGATTCTGAACAGGACAGGATCCATCTTGTTTTTAAGGTGAAAGAAGGTTCATATATGTCTTGTTGCAAAATGTCTCTCACAAGCTTACAAGAGAGCATAGAATTTCAACAATAGGGTCTTATAGTTTCAACAGAGATCTTTGTATCTATGTGATCGTAAATAAGGTAATACATACATTTCATCAGATAAGAATCAATTGGCGAGACATCGTACTAGTCACTCATGGCTAGTCTGGCCTGTAATCTTATCTGTATATAACAATGGACAATACCCCAGTATATTCTAGCAGACATTTAAAGATGAACCATATAAGTTTTTATAGGAAACATCATCATATGTAAGATGTATATTAACAATAATACATTGTATTCTTATTAATATAGAAGTGTGAACTTGATACTTATATAATATTAGATATATAATATATATAAGTATACTTTTCTATGATGTGTAAGGACTTGTGCATCTTAAAAACAAATTACTTCATGTTAAGGCATGTGGTAGGAGTGTTTATATAAGAATCACTTTGGACTGGTTTAGTGCTCAAGGTGTCGTAAATATTCCCAAACCTAGACTATATCTGACAGCCCTTTGGCATGGTCAAATAAGTAATTGCTTTTCACTAGCCGACAGGTCAATAGGTCATCAGATAACAAATTGTTTTAATTATGTTGCATACAAAATCTAATGAACGGTACGATACTGCCCTCTGGAGGCGAAATACCAGGTACAGTCTTGAGATAATTTGAGATATTCCAATATAAAAATATTACATTGTGTTAAATAATATAATTATTGAAATGGCATTACTTGCCAAGATGAATGATGGAAATACAGGTGGATATTTATGTATGTACTGGTAGTCTGGACAAAGTTTTATGTTGTGTTATATGATTAATCTCACATATAGAGGAATCATCCTTAACTTTATGATCTAAGTATGGGGTTAATTATCAAAAGAGGTGTCTATGATCTCACCAGTTTAGGTATAGAATATCCCAACCAATTGGGATAATGTTTCATCCCTCTGGGTTTTACTTATGGTAATTTTTATAGCTCTTTGTTCTTACCATATAAAAGACCAACCCAGATGAGAGATGACACACATGACACTTTACACTACTGACAACACACCTCACACTTACACCACACACGCTATTAGATTCCTTAACAGACTCATCCAGACATACTCCATATTTGTCCAATCATTCATCTGAAACTTGAAGGGAAGCCACCATCTTAAGAAAGGCATCCATCTTAGGACTCTGGTAACGATTTGAAGCTAGCAGCCATAAGTGTGGTAAATATGCCTTGCTATGTTATTTGATTTTATTCAACAATTGTTTATTATTTCCTTATATGTTTTATATTGCATATTTAAGGGTAATGAGATTACAATCCCAGCCGTATAAGCCATGGTATATTTTTCTCTAAAAAGCTGATTTTTGTTTTTATACATTTTTATTAATATCAGATTCAGTGCATTATTTGCAATTTTAAGTCTTCCGTTTTGCATGGCTTATTCTCATTCCTTCTGCAGTGGAATGACTTTGGGCCGTGTGATTCGCAGACCATTGTAGTCTGTTTATATAGAACATTAATTTATGGCTTATACTATACCTGGGAAGAAATGGTAATCTTGCTTTAGTTTTACTTTCACTTTCACTTTGTTTTACTTTCACTTTCATTATTGAGCTAAACATCACATTGCATTGATTATTTGAAGTTAGTATTTTTCTGTAGAGTTATCTTTTTGTGTCACTTCTTGTTTGATCATATATTGTGTTTGCATGTCTTGAGAATAAATATTTTTATATATATTCCACGCTGTAGACTGTACTCACTAAGATTGGTATATGCTTTTAAAAAGAAATTAATCAATTAAAAAGAATTCTCGACATTGATTTATGGAATAAGTGGAGACTCTCCTACAGCACAGATCTTTGCTTATTAACCATAAATAAATACACTGCTATATTCAGAGCAGTATAAATATTCTGACATAAGTACGAGCGCAAGATATTTATTATTAAATATTCTTACATATAATGGAGGCACTGCTGAGATAATTATTGATTTCTTACATATGCCAATCATAAATATTGATCATGTGACATAATCAATAACTTTGGAAAAAAAAAAATTTTTTTGGGATTTTTTTTTTATTAATTATGAATGTAATAGAAATGCCTTAAAAATGTTTATAGCAGGTAATTTTCACGCTGCCAACTCTGGCAAGGTGTAAGTCCCTAGTGGTAATGCCACAACCGCAGTAGATTTGGCACAGATCATAAATGTGTGGAAACACCTCTCTGAGTTTGAAATGGTGGAATATGTAAATGCTGGTTAGAGTCATATATCAAAATCCTCAGAAGTCGGGCCAATAATGGGCATCTGACATGGGTAGAGGACAACCTGTATGTATGAACTCACCAATAGCTTATCTAACACCAAAAGACGTCGGGAAGTGTGATCACATATCTTTTGGTCATGGCCAATCTTACTGTATCTTTATGAGGAACTGCACCAGAAGGCTCAGCAAAAAGGAGTTTAGTAAAGTTCCAATCTCCACTCCAAATAACTGAGAGTATGAGATTAGGAACCTTCTTGAGCAGGTGAAAGTAACCTCTATTGGGACACATAAGTTAAGAGAATGTAGCGTGAAACTGCAAAATAAAGTAGAATTGTGGCAGGAATTTTATCAAGTAAGCTGTAATGAAAGCAATCATGTGAAAGTGAAATGTAAATGAATAATGCAATAATTAGGAAGTTTTGAGCAAGGAAAAATGTTTCTAGCAAAAAGTTGCCGAGTAACCAGCAGTGGAAAAAAATAAATAAATAAATAAATAAAAATGTAACTGTTCATGTCATGACAGGAACTCATCAGTAAATACATAGCAGAGTTCCATAAGGTCATGGTGTAAATGCATAAGGGAAATGCTTAATTAGTCCTGCATTTTAAATATGAAATAATTATTCATAGACCCAGATATGATTCCCAGTCTGTTGGTTATGACCCAGACAAGGGGGGGAATCAGGCAAAGAGTCCATGTCCTACCCCAGCCATCTTCCAAATATAGGAGGGCAGAAATTGGGCAGCCATGCATAAATAGGTATGAGTCATATCAGGTCACTGCAAAAAGACTAGCACCCCTAAAAAGACACCATGCACCTCCAGTTTTTTTAAAAAGTTTTAAAAAGAGTACTGTCCTGATTTTTGTCATGAAAAGGTCCTTAGACATTATTGATCATCTTGAGGCCTATGAAAACAACTGTCTGTGCTGTGCCTGCAGGATGAAATTTAAAAAAAAAATCAGCCCATATAAAACTTTACTGCTGCTAGAGCTGTTATCTACAATTTAAAATGTACACAGCACCAAAGCCATTAAATTTTTTCTGCTGTACTCAAAAGTGCCTAACACCCTTCAATGAAGGAGCCTGAGTACAATCATTTGGGATTTAAATCCCTGTGCTTTGAGGCATTGCCCATGTACATAATAATAATAAGTTTGGCAAAGGAGCAAGATATGCCACCTAGGCCTCAAGGGGACACCGGATACCTTAAGGAGGACACCGGACATCCCATTAACAAGGGGGGGGGGGACACCCACAAATAAATAGTGATTTGCCCCATCCTAGGGTTCCCCAAAATCCTTGGGAAAATTAAGTGACATTAAGGCCCAGACCTCACGCCAGGACCGCGTAACTGGTTCTGATGGGGATCTGTCCCATATGTCTGAACCCGAGAGACATAGGCACCGCAGGAGGCGGAGCCAATAATTTAACTCTGTAAAGTTTTCAGCAGAATAGAAGCCAAGTTGGAACAGCTGATCAATTGGTTCACTCAGGGCACTGCAGCCAGAACTAAAATAAAATCCATCTCTAGGAACAAATCCTGTAGCCAGCCAAAGGCCATAAAATCCTTAAATGCCCAAGTGGTAAGGAATCAGAAGGGATACACTGAATAAAGGCATAGGATACAGAGGTTCTAACACCATTTTATCCCCAGGTAACAGCATTGAGGATCCTGAATTCCTGCCAGGAAATCTTGGTTGTTAGATACTACTACCCTCCTATTTTTCAGTGGTCACTTCATCCCTCTGACTCAAACAGGTCGCTCAAAGCGGGCACATTTTGAAAAATCGCCAATGACGGTGATACCCAGGGAGGATCAAACCCTAATGATGTAATGCAGTCAAGAGGTTAAAGGTTGTATACGGTAACCAAGAAGGAATCCTCAATGCAAGGTAGTTTGTTGCCTACAATAAATTGCATTGATGCCCCATAGGGGGAGATATATATATATATTTTTTTTTTTCCTAAGTAGTAGGTAAATTTTAACAAAATATTGTATCAATGTACAATTGTCCAATGTGTAGTATCCATGGCGATGAATACATTCCATGTTAATAAGCCCCAGAAGTCAGTCGCCCGAGGAAAGGTCGCATATATAGTCTCACTTTCCCTGGTGTCATAAAAGGACTGATCACACGGTGGATTAAAGGAGAACTCTAAGAAAGCTTAGGGTACCAACATCGCATTGAAATGTCAATTGATAAGAATGTATATTCATACTGTATGTTTCATCCAATAGGAAGAGATTAACCTTCCATGGCAGGTCGTTGATTGGTACAGACGATGATGTTTGCCAAAGACACAACAATCGGATGGGTCATCTCTCCTTAAAGCCCAGCTCTGGATGGAACACCTCATTGAATTGGATCCCTCTTCAGGAATCAAGCTGCGAGACGCTCCAGATTCTTGTTGACGGAGAGGAAGATTTGTTTCAACAGATCTTTGTGCATTTGATCCGAGGAAATCCATTGAGAGGAATCGCACTACCTCCTGTTTTCAGTTGAAGGAGATGTGAGAATGGTGCATTGCACATGTGAGAAAACCTCAGTCGAGGTGTATGACACTCTAGGCCATGCTGAAACCATTCATTATCCAACCAACATCCAAGGTTGAACGTCCAAACAGATTTCTCTGATTCCTGATTGCCAACATTGTTTTACTGCGCTTTGAATGGTAGTTGCTAATGCCATTGCAGCAGTTAATTTCTGTCTCCATTAACACTTTGCAAGCTGGAGATGCAGATTTCAAGGAACATTTGCGTTTCTTTACCAGGAGATCAGAATTCAAAGAGACTAACAAGGAACAGTTTGTGACATAGCTAACGCTAAGCAAAGTCGCTATGAACTGACATTTTGAACTGATTGTTTTTTTTTCTCTTCTCATTTTTTTTTTTTATTTTACCGATTTACTTAAAAGTTATGAACAATTCCCAATATGAACTATTCTCTTACAAAAAGAGAACAAGACATTTTTTTTTTCCACTACTTCTTAAAAAGCTTTCTTTCCAGATAGGCCTAAGTTGCTCACTTGTCTACTGGGAAGAAAGGGGGGGGATATGTCGGGGTTATTGGGGGTTGATTAAAATAATAATAGGTAAAAAGAAAAATGATTTTAAAAGCCATGTATATTTTGTATTATGCATACAAGAGATTCTGAACAGGACAGGATCCATCTTGTTTTTAAGGTGAAAGAAGGTTCATATATGTCTTGTTGCAAAATGTCTCTCACAAGCTTACAAGAGAGCATAGAATTTCAACAATAGGGTCTTATAGTTTCAACAGAGATCTTTGTATCTATGTGATCGTAAATAAGGTAATACATACATTTCATCAGATAAGAATCAATTGGCGAGACATCGTACTAGTCACTCATGGCTAGTCTGGCCTGTAATCTTATCTGTATATAACAATGGACAATACCCCAGTATATTCTAGCAGACATTTAAAGATGAACCATATAAGTTTTTATAGGAAACATCATCATATGTAAGATGTATATTAACGATAATACATTGTATTCTTATTAATATAGAAGTGTGAACTTGATACTTATATAATATTAGATATATAATATATATAAGTATACTTTTCTATGATGTGTAAGGACTTGTGCATCTTAAAAACAAATTACTTCATGTTAAGGCATGTGGTAGGAGTGTTTATATAAGAATCACTTTGGACTGGTTTAGTGCTCAAGGTGTCGTAAATATTCCCAAACCTAGACTATATCTGACAGCCCTTTGGCATGGTCAAATAAGTAATTGCTTTTCACTAGCCGACAGGTCAATAGGTCATCAGATAACAAATTGTTTTAATTATGTTGCATACAAAATCTAATGAACGGTACGATACTGCCCTCTGGAGGCGAAATACCAGGTACAGTCTTGAGATAATTTGAGATATTCCAATATAAAAATATTACATTGTGTTAAATAATATAATTATTGAAATGGCATTACTTGCCAAGATGAATGATGGAAATACAGGTGGATATTTATGTATGTACTGGTAGTCTGGACAACGTTTTATGTTGTGTTATATGATTAATCTCACATATAGAGGAATCATCCTTAACTTTATGATCTAAGTATGGGGTTAATTATCAAAAGAGGTGTCTATGATCTCACCAGTTTAGGTATAGAATATCCCAACCAATTGGGATAATGTTTCATCCCTCTGGGTTTTACTTATGGTAATTTTTATAGCTCTTTGTTCTTACCATATAAAAGACCAACCCAGATGAGAGATGACACACATGACACTTTACAGTACTGACAACACACCTCACACTTACACCACACACGCTATTAGATTCCTTAACAGACTCATCCAGACATACTCCATATTTGTCCAATCATTCATCTGAAACTTGAAGGGAAGCCACCATCTTAAGAAAGGCATCCATCTTAGGACTCTGGTAACGATTTGAAGCTAGCAGCCATAAGTGTGGTAAATATGCCTTGCTATGTTATTTGATTTTATTCAACAATTGTTTATTATTTCCTTATATGTTTTATATTGCATATTTAAGGGTAATGAGATTACAATCCCAGCCGTATAAGCCATGGTATATTTTTCTCTAAAAAGCTGATTTTTGTTTTTATACATTTTTATTAATATCAGATTCAGTGCATTATTTGCAATTTTAAGTCTTCCGTTTTGCATGGCTTATTCTCATTCCTTCTGCAGTGGAATGACTTTGGGCCGTGTGATTCGCAGACCATTGTAGTCTGTTTATATAGAACATTAATTTATGGCTTATACTATACCTGGGAAGAAATGGTAATCTTGCTTTAGTTTTACTTTCACTTTCACTTTGTTTTACTTTCACTTTCATTATTGAGCTAAACATCACATTGCATTGATTATTTGAAGTTAGTATTTTTCTGTAGAGTTATCTTTTTGTGTCACTTCTTGTTTGATCATATATTGTGTTTGCATGTCTTGAGAATAAATATTTTTATATATATTCCACGCTGTAGACTGTACTCACTAAGATTGGTATATGCTTTTAAAAAGAAATTAATCAATTAAAAAGAATTCTCGACATTGATTTATGGAATAAGTGGAGACTCTCCTACAGCACAGATCTTTGCTTATTAACCATAAATAAATACACTGCTATATTCAGAGCAGTATAAATATTCTGACATAAGTACGAGCGCAAGATATTTATTATTAAATATTCTTACAAAGCTTTACTTGTTGTTATTGTTATCTTTTCCACTTTTGTTTATCACACCATATTGATGTGATTCCTATTTTCATCTGTTTTTTTTTTTTTGGAAATTCAATAAAAATATATTGATTGAAAAAAAAAAAAAAGAAAACCTGAAGGTGGTGATTGGTTTTCGGGGTCCCGTACACAGCTAGGCTCCCAAAAAGTCTCACACATGTGGTATCCATGTACTTAGGAGAAGCAGGAGAATTTTGGGGTGTCATTTCACATATATCCATGGCATGCGTGAGCAATATATCATTTTGTAACAACTTTGTGTAAAAAAAACAAAAACAAACAAAAAAAAACTAATTGTCATTTTCCTGAAACTTATGGCAAAATATAAAATACTCCATGGACTCAATATGTCCCTCAGCAAATAGCTTTGGGTGTCTACTTTCCAAAAAGGGGTTATTTAGGGTGTGTTTGAACTGTCCTGGCATTTTATGCTCAATCTTAGCCACACATCACCCACTCTTCAGACCACTTGAAGACCAAGCCTTTTCTGTGACTTTTTGTTTACATGAAAAAATATTTTTTTTACTAGAAAATTACTTTTAACCCCCAAACATATATGTTTTTTAAGCAGAGGCCCTACAGAACAAATTGGTGGATGTTGTAATTTTTTTAGTCACACGGTAATTGCGAACAGATTTTCCAAATGCAATTTTTGCGGAAAAAAACACCTTTTTTAAATTGAATGCAGAAATACACTATATAATTCCCAATTGTTTCGTAAAATTTAAAAGATGATCTTATGCCGAGTACATAAATACCAAACATGATAGGCTTTAAAATTGCGCACGCGCGTGCAGCGGCAACAAATTATGTACATTTTTAAAACCCTTTAAAAGTCTTTACTGGTTAACACTTTGGACTTACAGAGGAGGTCTACTGCAAGAATTACTGCCCTCAAACTGACATTCGTGGCAATACCTCACATGCATGCTGAAATTGTGGTTTACATTTGACACTAGACCAACGCTTGCGTGTGCCTTTGCGCGCAAGCACGGGGGGACAGGGGGGGGGCTTGAATTTTTTTTTTTTTTACTTTTTTATGTTATTTTGACACCTTTCTTTTCATTTTTTTTTTTAATAATGTTTATTGTTTTCACAGTGAATTAAATATCCCCTATGATAGCAATCTGTAGTGACAGGTACTCTTTTTTTAAAAAAAATTGGGGTCTTTTAGATTCTAGATCTCTCCTCTGACCTTAACGCATCTAACCACACCAAGATTGGTGTGATAAGATGCTTTCCCGATTTTCCAATGGCGCTGTTTATTTCTGGCAAAACAGAAGTCATGAAATGCTCATAGCTTCCGGTATCTTAGGCCATAGACATGATTGGAGCCATTCTTGTCTCCAATCAGCTCTATGGTCAGATAATGAAACCACCGGCTGCACTCTCGGGTTAACCAGTGGGACAGGAGAGCACGAGAAAAAATGCGGAAGGCGGCGGGAGGGGGGGTAGTCCCCTCCCACTGCTTGTAAAAGCAGTCTAGCGGCTAATTATCTGCTAGGATCACTTTTACATGTAAGCCGACCGCTGGCTGTAAAAAACGATACCAAGATGATGCCTAAATCTGAAGGCATCATCCTGGTATAACCACTCAAAGTCCAGCAACAGACCAATACATTTCTGGTCCTTGTTTGGCATATATTGTATTTCTTTTTTTTTTTCATTCAGCCTGTGGGCTGAACGAAAAAAGAGAACCTAACAGATTCCTTCATCCACATTGATCAATGTGGATGAAGAAATATCCGCCAGAAAAGGTGTAGTACACCCATCATTAGCCGCCCAAAACATCCAAACCCACTTTCTAATGATGGGTATACGTGACCAAACGCCATGTATACCTAATATTTTTTTTTAACTGTGGTGGTGAAATCACCTCCTACAGTGCTGCCATCAGAGATTTCCATATATGCTGAGCGCAAACGCTGTTTGTGTCAGAATATATATAAATCAGTGTGGCAGCTGATGAGTGTACCTGCAAGGCAAAGTGAACAGTAAACAAAAAACATTACATTGGTACCTGAAAATTACCAACAGTAAAAGTAGGAAGAGTATAAGTAGAAGAGCAGAGTAAGAACAGAAAAATAACTAAGATGACAACTATTTTTGGCTTTTTTATGTTATGTTTTTTTTTTTGTAATTTTTATTTTATGTTTTTTTGTAATTTAGTTTTTTACACTTTTTTTCTTCAACGTTTAAGTTCCAGGTTAGGGTCTCTCAAAATGACGATAGCCATCGAATATCTTTTGAGACCCTGTGTAAGTGTGCCCTAAACTGTGCCATGCTGTACCCTACGCTAATAATCCACTAGTGTGTGGTAGCGACAGAAACAGTCACCGTGGCAAAGACCAGGTCGGTCAGGACAGTCCGGACAACAATAATTATGGGTGTCACGCCTAAATTCGCGCTTGCTGCAGACATGGCATCTTTTTTGGGGGTATCTTTGGGTAGGGGTACTCGGGAGGAATTCCGGAAAATGCCTCTCATGCAGTCGGCTCACTGCATCTGGTAGGGGAAGTTGGGCAGGAGCACCTGCTGGATACAGAATGGCTCTGATTATCTCTTCTTGGTAGTTTAGGAAGGATAATGTTCCGGCAGGTGCTTTGTATAAGACATATGCGTTGTAAAAAGCCAATTGAAATAAGTATACAGACACTTTTTTGTACCAGCGCCTGGTCTTACAGCAATTAAGTACGGTCTCATCATCTGGTCGTTGAAGTCCACCCCTCCCATTTTACGGTTATAGTCGTGAACACAGAGGGGCTTCTCAACAACAACACCAGTGATCTCAGTAATTTAGACTGCCGTGTCTGGGTGAATGGAGGACAGAACGAAAACGTTCCGTTTGTCCCTCCACTTTACTGCGAGCAATTCATCGCACCTCAAGCAGGCTCTCTCACCCTGACTAAGTAGGGCATTTACCAGCCGTTGGGGGAAGCCCGGGTGATTAGATCGCACGGTGCCACATGCGCCAATTTGTAATTGAAAGAGGTGTCCAAAAAGTGGCACTCTCAAATAAAAATTGTCCACGTACAAGTGGTACCCCTGTCTGAATAAGGGTGACACCAAGTCCCAAACTATCTTTTTTCTAACATAAACATGTTTATTAATTTTATGCAGTTTCAAACAACAACAAACAACCAAAACAAGCGTAAATACAGGTTGGAAAAAACAAGCCACAGTGTACAATGGTACAAGGCAAGACATACAGCAGTATAAAGTGCTTTAGAGGGAGTATCAGGGCACATTGAGCACAATAAAGTACCAGTTGATGAGACAAATGTAAAAAGATAAGGCACAACTCCAATGTATTGTATCGTTCAGCACGAGGGCAGAGAGGGGCAATGGGACAGAAAAGGGGGACCAGGAGGCAAGCAAAGGCAAGCGAAGAGAAGAGACAGGAGACAGCAATCAGGGGAGTAACTGAGGAGGGTCAGAAAAGAGAGGGGGGGGAGAGAGAGAGAGAGAGAGTGGACAGCAGGAAAGGAAGGGAAACACACGAGGTAAATATCCAGGCCGGACATAAGGCCTCTAGGTACCCATCCAGAGGCCCCACACCTTGTCAAACTTCTGAGGGCACCCCCTACTCATGTAGGTAAGTCTGTATAGGGGAAGAACCGAGTCAACCAGCGCCCTCCAAGAGGACACCAGAGGTGGGTCAGGTGATTTCCAGCCGAGTAAGATAACCTTCCTAGTGTAAAAGAGGACATAAAACACAAATAGCTGCATATGAACCCTCGGAGAGACCAGCTCGCAGTGACCCAGCAACAACACACGGGGATCCAGGACCATTGTGGGAACCCCCATGGCCTGAATTTTAGCAACCACCTCCCCCCAGAAGGCCTGAACCACCAGGCAAGACCACACCACATAAAGAAAGGTGCCAACCTGGCCGCAGCCCCTATGGCACTCCTCCGAGCTACCCGGGTAAATCCTAGCTATCCTCTGGGGGGGTATAATACGCCCTATGAAGGAATTTGAGTTGTATAAACCTATCCCTAACAGAGATCATCTTGGACATATAAGAATCCAACCCCTCCTCCCAAGCATCAGCATCTAGCGAGGGGATATCTGCTTTCCAAATAGCCAGGAGTCTACCACAGCTACCCCCCCCCCCCCCACCAGCTATCCTAAGATATACAGAGGATAAAATTCAATCAGCGTTCCTGCTGACAAGGAAGCGCTCCACCGTGTTGGGGGCAAGTGAGAGAGACCGAGGGAACTGCGAGCGAACTGCGTGTTGCAGCTGCAAATACCTAAACAGCATGAAGGAGGGAAGGCTGAACTTAGAGCGCAAGTCCGGGAAGGCTAGCAAACGACCATCAGGCATAACATGCTGGAGTTTGGTAATACCGTACCTCTGCCACAGGCTAGGGTCCGGTAAGGTACATAGGTGCGGCAACCTGAGGTTGCCCCAAAGTGGGGTATGCAGGGAGACGGTATCAGCGTCAGCTACAGCTGCAGACATGAGCCCCCAGACCCGAAGTGTAGTCCACATCGGCACTGTCACCGTTACATGAGCCCTAGGGCCGCGGGAAACGAAATTGCTAAACGCCGCATACGAGCCCAGGATCGCCGCCTCCAATCCCACCGCCGGATCCCTCGGTTGCACGAACCACCAACGCACCGTGACCAACACCGCTGCCCAGTAGTACTGGTGAAAGTTGGGTAACGCAAGTCCCCCAAGGGACAACGGGAGCTGCAGGGTAGCTTGCGCAATCCTAGGGACCGAGCCTGCCCAAATGAAACCCACCAAAACCTTATCCAATTTATGGAAGAAACCATTAAGTATATGTACCGGGGTATGGCGAAAAACATACAAAAACTTAGGGAGAAAAATCATCTTGATGAGGTTGATCCTGCCCACCGGAGTTAACGGGAGAGATTGCCATGTCTGACAGCGGACAACCAGCTGCTGCAGGATAGGATAAACATTATCGTCCAAATAACGGGTGAGATCCTGCTGGACCTCTATCCCCAGATACCTAAATTTCGTGACCCATCTCAGTGGCAGGGAAGAGGAGGACAAGGGAGGAACCGCCGACAAGGAGAATAGTAGAGTTTTATCCCAATTTATGCAAACGCCAGAGAACGATCCGTACCGGTCCAAAATCTGCAACGCTAGTTCCAACGACCCTGCCGCATCAGGGAGGTACAGGAGGGCATCGTCTGCATACAAAGAAATTTGCTTGACTAGGGGGCCTGCAACCCCCCCCCCCCCAAGGCGGGGGTACACTGCAGGATTATGGCAAGCGGCTCCATGGCCAGGGCAAAGAGACCAGGGGACAACGGGCATCCCTGACAAGTCCCACGGTGGACTGAAAAACTAGGGGAGAGAGCACCGTTGGTATGTACCCTAGCTGTCGGGCCGCATAAAGAAGTTACAACCAGGACAAAAACATGGGACTGAACCCAAACCTAGCAAGCACCTCCCAAAGATAGCCCCACTCAACCGAGTAAAAGACCTTTTCTGCGTCCAGAGAGGACCCGACACCGGCAGAGCCCATCGCCCCAGCGTGAGCGAGGTGCGTGTAGAGCCGGTGGATGTTAATATCTGTGCCCTTTCCCAGCATGAACCCGGTCTGATCCCCATGTACCAGTGACAGAATAACCGAGTTAAGCCACCGAGCCAGGACCTTTGCGAATATTTAGGCATCCACATCTATCAGGGAAATCGGGCGGTAAGAAGAGCAAAGCTCTGGGTCCTTCCCAGGCTTTGGCAAGACCACTATCACCGCCTCCGACATGGAGGTGGGGAGGCAGCCCTTCTCAAGGGCCCCACCCAGCAGAGAATGCAGACGCGCTGCCACCACATCCACATTGGACTTATAAAACTCCACCGGTAATCCATCCGGGCCCGGGGTCTTGCCTGACTGCAGAACCACAATAGCCTTGGTGATCTCCTCCAGGGTAATGGGACTGTCCAGTTTTCTCCCGGCCTGCAGCAGGCAGCTGAGGGAAGTCCACGGTGTCTAGGTAGGTGTGTAAGCTGGCAGGGGAATAAGATGCCCTAGAGGCATATAAGTTCTCATAATAACTGGCAAACTGAGCGTTGATGGCGGACGGGTCAGAGTGGCAACCGACGGCCGAGTCCCTAATATTAGCAATCACCGTGGAAGCCGAGCACTCCCTAGACAGCCAGGCCAGCATACAGCCCACACGCTCCCCCTGTTCGAAAATCTGCTGGGACTGTGACAGGAGAAATGTCCTTCAAGCAGTCGCTCGCAGTAATGCAATTTCCTGGTGTAAAGCTTGCAATGTCTCATAGGTGCCCCCATCCCCATCTCGACTATAACGAAGTTCCAGGGCCAGGGCCCTACCCTCAGCACTCTCCAGAGCAAGGGTGGATTCCTTCCTAGCCTGTCCTATTGCCCGTTGGTACGCCCCCGGGCACAGGCCTGGAAGGCATCCCAAGTAAGCGAAGGAGAGGCAGTACCCTCGTTGTGAACCCAGTATGCCAGCAGCTCGGAGGAGACCACAGGGGCCACCGTTTCGTCATCCACCCACAATTTAGACATTCTCCACAGGCCCGCACCCCGAGCAGCCCCGAGTTTCAGCCTAACAAGCACCAGGGCATGGTCCGAGATCCCACGCGGCAAAATAGTCACCTCCTGGATCACTGCGAGCAGAGGGGAAGTTAGTAAAATAAGATCAATCCTAGAATACGTAGCATATGTGGCTAAATGACATGTGAACTGTCTTGTAGATGGGTGTTTCCATCGCCAGGCATCCGTCAGACCCAACTTCCCCGCCCAGCGGGATAGGGAGGAGTCAACAGGGCCCCCACCTGAAAATTTGTCCAGGGCCAGGTTGGGGGCCATGTTGAAGTCCCCCACCACCAGCAAACAGGCCGCCGGTTACAATGCAAAGGAGTGGGGCGAGACGATGCAGCAACTCAATCCGGCCAGGCAGGGGAACATACTTCCCCATCACCACCACCACTAGCTCCCAGTCCTCACATATAGCATGCATCACAACATACCTCCCCTCAGGGTCCAGGTGGAGATCCAGTAGGCTAAAGCGAAGGGACTTATGCACCAAAATGCTTACTCCCCTGGAATAGGAGGAGCATGTGGTGTGGTAATAATTCCCCACCCAGGCCTTCTTCAGTGCCAAAACCCTACTCCCCACTAAGTGAGTCTCCTGCAAGATACAAATATGAGGGCGATACCGCTGCAAAAAATTGAATACAAGAGACCTTTTAAACCTGGAGTTGAGCCTCCTAAGATTCCAGGAAACAACCATTATAGGATCCATAGGCAAAGGGAGTAATAGGAAACTAGCCTCCGGATTGACTCCTGAGGGCCCCACATGTAAAACAGTACCCCCTCGCAGAAAATTGTGCCAAAAAAGCTGACAGGATAGCTGAACATAAAAAATACATTCCCCCAGAATTGGTATGTCGTGGAAATGAATAGGGCTTGAAGCATAAAAACCCGCTTAGTGCGCTCAAGATTAATATGCACCAAACACCATTAAACCCTTGTACTGAAAAGTACAATGTACAGCTCTTTTGTATAAGGTTATCCAAGCACTCGGCAGCAAAGAAATGAACAGACATGCTTGCTGTAGTCAATTTGATGCCATCTGGAGGGTTCCCTGTGAGTGACTGTCCCATCCAGGGCAGAGCAGGTTTATTTAACAAAAGGGGGTTACAGGGAGTGGCTTCAAAACCACCAATCACAGAACATGTATACATTCAAAAAGTACAATGGAACTGTGGAGTAGATGCCCATGAATGGACACGACTAAACAAAGGGGCTCCCTACTGCCACAAGGACAGAGCACATGGCTTTTCATTGTTCATTCATGTCAATCCATAAACATGGACCTATTACCTGTTAGTGGATCTCATCAAACATGATTCACATAAACCATGTTTAATAGTGACCATTCTATTTGTTCCAGTTGATGAGGCTTTATCTGCATAAGATAATAGCAGCAGTGTTTCAGTCATACGGATCAAATATGACTAAAAGATGCCATCCATTAATCTTGGTAAAATGATAAGAATTCCATATCACAAACATATCTCAGCAGTACGGGGCCCCCGAATGGCAGGTATACATCTGTGCGATGGACTCTCTTTGCTACAAGTATTGTGCCATCTCATCTTAATGGAAGGTTTTCACTAACAACTCTTTCCGCAAATGACAGTTAAAGCAATATTCGCTGTGAATAGCGATTACCGGTAAAACTGACACTGGGATACATTATGACTATTTAACTAAAGAAATGTCCACAATCAAATTTTCCACAACAGCCCCTCCTCTTTGTCATATGCTCCCATGTGTCCCTTGATGAATCTTCTTCTTCTTCTTCCAAATAAACAGAGCAGTTCTTCTCACGATAAAAATAATCCATTTCAAAAAGTTTATGAAAAAAAGATAACGGGCAAAAACAATCCATCGAAAGGAAACAACACTTGGGTTCCGCTCTTCGGGAGATGACTTCAGAGGGAGGGCATGAGATGATGGGATGCGTTGATCAGCGGTCGGGGCTGGGGTCCTTGGCGTCGGATGCAGGGGCAGGATCTTGTGGCGTCTTGTCTCAGCAATCAGGACAAGGTCATCTGCTCGGGCTTTGGTGACTAGGTCGACCAGACAACAGGATAATTTCACCACGGCATATAAGAGGAATAGAAACAAGAACAACATAAGTATATATATTCCTATTTTCTTCAACCAAGATCCAATGGAGAACAAAAAATCCCCGAAACCTCCCAAAGCCTTAAAAGGATTCCAACCCTTGCGAGCTATAGCTCTGGCTCTGCCTTGCAATGAAGTTACCTTATCCATATGGGCCTGGACCTTATCACTGGTGTCTGCTATCCTGGAACAGCAGTCTTCCCCTATGAATTCACAGAAACCCCCCATTGGAAGCTAAAATAAAATCTAGTACCATTTTCTCCTCCAGTAAAAACACCTGGAGTTTCATTGGGGAGATGACTGCTATACCTGTCCCACAGGTTGTAGATCCTACAAATCTAGTTCCAGTGGCAAAACTAAAGGTAAAGCCCATTTGTGGACTACTTGTTTGTCCTGATACCCAAATTGTATTGACCAACAAAGAACAGGAGCCAGAGCTAACATTAAAACTATAACTGATGTTACCCTCTAGGAATGTGTCATTAAATTCTGTGGACAAGTGTCTCTTGGTTGTCTTCATGATGATACAAATGTCTGCCATTGCTGGGGTGTAACAGCTAGGTGGGTATTTGGAGCACACCCAGCTATTAGACCTGTTTGCCGCCTTGGCCACCTGAAAATGGATTACCCTTGCTAAAACACACTTGCTAAAATACACTAAGCTAAATATGTAAATAAAAACGATACTCCTCATTATCCTTCTTGGATGAAGTTGAGCAGCTTTTTGCAGAGGCTGGCAAGGATCCAGAGCTTCAAGCAAGTCGGCGTTGTCAGCTGAACCTGGTAATACCTTGGAATACCTCCGCTCCAATCCCGTCCTTTGATGTTTCCTCACAATGACTCAGTCACCTGGTTGAATAGAATGTACACCGGTTATCGTGTCAGGGTCCGGGAGAGACTCCCGAACCCTATGATGGACCTTTCGGAGCTCCCTTTGCAAAGACTGCACCTGATCAGCTGAGAATGTAAAAATGACAGCTGCTGAGGAAAGTACAATCCAGTCTCTGGCTGACTCCCAAACAAAAACTTGTAGGGTGATAACCCATGGGGCATTCCTGATGGGGTAAAGAGCAATGAAAAACATTCGAGCCATGGCTCTTTCTATTCAGCCATTCAACCTTACCGCTAATCCCTGAAGCGCCGTACATACCTCTGCAAAGATCTGACCAGTGAAGTGTGATCCGTGATCCGACTCAATCGTTCCAGGAAGCCCCCCTCCTGCAACAAACTATCTCAGACAGGATCTTTTTCGTGGTGGCAGTGACAATGGCATTGTGAATGGGCCAAGCCTCTGGCCACCCGGAAAACATATCCAGACAGACCAAGACACGCTCGTACATTCCGTTCTTTGGCAAAGTGATATAGTCTATCTGAATGCGCTGAAAGGGATACAGTAAACCCCTGCTCCATCGCGGTTCAGTTTTTGTGGTACCTGTATATTGCGTTTTTTTCTGTAATGTTATTTTACTATATGTGAAAACTAAATAGTTAAAACCCGCGCTAAAAAGTATATAAATGTAAAAAGGTGAATAAAACTGTGCTTCTTGGAGCTGCTGCTCACTAAGTAAAAGACCAGAATGTGATAAAATCATCAGAAAGGCAGCGCTAACAGGTAAATATAATAAATATGTCCGTATGACTGTGTTCAAAAATATGAAAGTAAATGTAGAGTAAAGTGCGTATCGTGATCAATGAGTATAAAATTAATAACTATTAAAGTGCAAAAGAATATTACAATATGTCCATTGTGCAACCATGTGCAAAAATACACTGTGCAAAAATACAAAATATATTGATAAAAGTGCAGTCCAAAAAGGTTCCTTCAAAGAACTGGAAGGTGCTGGAAAGGTGCTCAAAAAATAGTCCATAAGGTGCCCAAGTGCTCTTCAAGAAGAAAAATCCCCCATGGGGATGCACTCACCAGATTGAGGATATATATAGGCCTTGAGCAGACATAATATCCCCTGGACAAGTAGATGGATCCAATACAGCCTCTTTGAAATCCAATACAGCCTCTTTTGAATGGCTCCCTTATTATCTCCTCTCCTCTCCTCTCTCTCACCAACAACGTGTGTCAAAATAAGGGGAAGAAGCCAGACATAGTGAAGCCCGTAGGTGTATTTATTAAAATCAAATAAAAAAAGAGTGGTACTCACAAACATAGTAAGATAATGAGCGTTGGTTAAGCAAAACACGATTAGTCACTCCACTTCCGCGTACGTTGTGATGCTCCGCTGCCCGGAAGTGTGCCTACGCATTTCGCCCGCCTACTTTGGGCGTTATCAAAGACATTTAAAATCTTAAAATATATAAATATGTTAAAAGATATATCACTAAAACCTCAAACCAACTATTAGTTGTTGTTAATGTAGCAATTCACATCCCATTCAATATTCAATCCCCATGGAGCGTAGGTCTTCATATTAAAAATCCATCGAGTTTCCAAACGGAAATTTCACGGTGGATGTGGCTACCTCTCCAATGCGGAGTGAATTTGTCAATCCCCCAAATTTTTGTACCCACAGGGTTTTTATCATGACAGTTAGCATAATGCCTTGAAACACTATGGTTGGGGAAACCCTTCCTAATATTTTTGATGTGTTCCCTCACCCTTACCGTTAATGTCCTCTTAGTGCGGCCAATATACTGTAGGCCGCACGGACATTGCAGGAGATAAACCACATTGGTGGAAGAACAGCCAATGAAGGGTTTAATGGGATCGAAACAAGGGTGCCCATTCTATATTACCTCCCAAAGGTACATAAGGATCCCCTCAATCCACCAGGGCATCCTATAGTAAGCAGAATAGACTCCGTTACTAGTAGAATTGGGAGGTATATAGACGGGTACCTACAACCACTTGTCACCAATACCCCATCCTATCTGAGGGATTCCACGCAGGTTTTGAACATATTGGACCACATAGAGTGGAAGGAAGGATATTTGCTGGCTACAGCGGATGTCACTTCGCTCTATACTATTATTTCGCATGAGCACATCATGCTGTTCAAACTTTTTTAGAGAGAGATAGTTCCCTTGTTTTGATACAAAGGGAATTCATCCTCTCTTTGCTTACTTTTGCCATGCGACACAATTATTTCTGGTTTGGCGGCTCCTTTTTCTTGCAAAAGAGGGGAGTCGCCATGGGTGCCAAATATGCACCGAGCATGGCCAATTTGTTTATGGCCAAATGGGAGGAGGACGTCATCTATAGCCGGCCGAGACCCGAATTGGTTCTCTGGCGGCGCTATATAGATGACGTCCTCCTCCTGTGGGATGGTGACAGGGCGTCCTTGGATCGTTTTATTAACAACCTTAATTCTAATTTGTTGGGAATTGTCCTTCAACATGAAGTTAGTGACGAAAAAATGAATTTTCTTGATCTAACGATTGAAATTAAGGATGGTGCAGTTGTGACAAGCACTTTCTTCAAACCTACTGACTGTAATGGATACATCGAGCAGGGGAGCTGCCATCACCCCTCTTGGTTGAGCTCGGTACCCAGAAGTCAGTTCTCGCGCCTTCGCCGCAACTGCACCAACAAGAATAATTACCTTAGTCAGGCTCTTACACTGAAGGACAAGTTCCTCGATAAGGGATATGACGAGGCCAATTTGAATGTGGTGCTTCATGAAGTGGGAAATATTGATAGGTTTACTTTATTACAAAAGCAACCTAAGGTACAGGCAGATTCGCTTTGGTTTCTCTTTTATCACCACGTATTCAAAGCAGTTCAGGGACGTTAAGCGTATCTTCAGGAAGCATTGGAAGGTTCTGCAAAATTACAAAGTGTTGGGTCCTCAGCTTCCTGATGTTCCCCCGGGGGTGTTCAGAGGGGTGGAACCTTTACGTCTCCAGCTTGCTCTGAACGTTCTTGACAAACCAGAACAGTTACCTTTTTTTCATACTCTAACCGGCTTCTACCCGTGTAGAAGGTGTTCGGTATGTAAGGTTAATTCCCTCATTGGTAGAAAATTTTGCGAAGTTTCATCCACAGCTACTTCTAAAATACATCCCATTAAACCCTTCATTGGCTGTTCTTCCACCAATGTGGTTTATCTCCTGCAATGTCCGTGCGGCCTACAGTATATTGGCCACACTAAGAGGACATTAACGGTAAGGGTGAGGGAACACATCAAAAATATTAGGAAGGGTTTCCCCAACCATAGTGTTTTAAGGCATTATGCTAACTGTCATGATAAAAACCCTGTGGGTACAAAAATTTGGGGGATTGACAAATTCACTCCCCATTGGAGAGGTAGCCACAGCCACTGTGAATTTTCCCGTTTGGAAACTCGATGGATTTATAATATGAAGACCTACGCTCCATGGGGATTGAATATTGAATGGGATGTGAATTGCTACATTAACAACAGCTAATAGTTGGTTTGAGGTTTTAGTGATATATCTTTTAACATATTTATATATTTTAAGATTTTATGTTATTGGTATGTGTAAATTAATATTGCACATATTGTATTGATATTTTTATGAAGTTGGGTTCCAGTGTCACCTGTGTCAGTTTTAGCTATGTATCCATCCATGCTAACAGCAATGACATCTGACTCCTAAATTTCAATTTTTAGATTATGTCAAGTTTTCATATTTCTATATGTCTATATTTAATATGCATTTGGTATGGTTGATTTTATACGTATTTGCAGGTTAATATAGGTTTTATGACAGTGGGGTGCTATGTGTTCCGCTCGATCTTTGTGTCCGAATTCCTGGGATGTTCATTCGCTAATGGTGGTCCATGGGAGATCCGATGTTTTGATGCTGGCAGAGGTGCGCCTGGATTGCATTTGCTTCCGGGCTCTGGGATCTACCTACTTTAGTTTACAGTCTCGGAACATCCGGTTTTTAGATGAGATCGGGTGGAACGCATAAGCGGGTTGTTCCGCTTTCGTCACTTCCGGTTATGTCATTTATTTGCGTGCTGTTGTTCTTGCCAGGTCCGCCTCTGATGATGTTAATTACTCTGACGACACGACCTGGGAACAAGCAGCACGCCTCATATACCGCGTTTTTTTATATTTGATATACCTGAATTCATTCGCAACTTTGCGAGTACGATTCCTTTGTTCAAATAAATGATTGTCCATGCAGTCTGCACTATTGTCCTTCCTTTTTTATCGAGGTACATTGGAATTATGAATATATGAATTGAACCCTTCATTTCCTGGTTGCACAGTCTGAGTCTATTCATCGCCCTTTATCTATTAGTATCTGGTAAGCAGATAGTGCATTTAAGCTTGCTGGAACCCTATAGATCCGTGGCCGCCTGCAGTGCGGACCGCGGATGTAGTTAGTGACGGCGCGCCTCCTCCCTGATGCGTTTCCTCTGAGCGGACTTCTACTGAGACAGGACAGGACCTTTTATGAACTTTATGGACTTTTATGTTTTAGATCTCATCCTATTTATTTATGATATTGGTGTCACTATTGTTTACATATTTATGTTTATAAGTTTCACAGAATTAGCGCACTACACATTTTAATCATTTGTACACTTAATTATCCTCACTGGGTAATTGGTTTTTAGTTGCAGCTTTTTTATTGATTCATTGATAAAAAAAAAAAGCATGCCTACAGTGTATTTTAATAGGGTTTTTCTTTGTCTCGGATTTTCACTTTTCGCGGGTGGGTCCGGAACGTAACCCCCTCGATGGAAGGGGGTTTACTGTATTCCGGTTTGGGTGAGTGCCTTACCGATTTCAACTGCGGTAGTAAAGCCAGGGCCAATCCAATGCTCCTCCACCTATGCACACATAACCATCTTTGTCTGATGCCCAGGGTAATGAGCCGAGTGGGCCATTATTGGAAAAACCAATCTGGGTAAACACCATTTACCATCAAGACCCCAGATGTCGTCTGGACCCTGTGTAGCCCCCAAAACCATCCATCTCCTCTTTTCCTGCACTTCCGCTTGGGACTGCAGTTTCTTAAATTCCTCTAGCGACACATCAGAGGGGATGGCTAGCATCAGGGTCTCTGTCACAGGGCTCAGAGCACCTTCCTTAGAGCAGCTCTATCTGCCAAGGCATTTCCATTGGCTTCCATAGTCGTCTCAGTAGTATGAGCCTTTACCTTCAGAATGGTTATCACGTGTGGTAAGTAGGGTTGAGCGGACACCTAGATGTCCGTGTTCGACGGGTTCGGCCGAACTTTAAAAAAAAGTCCGGGTCCGTGTCCCGGACTTTTACCGAACTTTTCCCGGACACCGAACCCCATTAAAGTCAATGGGGGACCCGAACTTTAAGGCACTAAAATGGCTCTAAAACACCAAAAGAAAGGGCTAGAGTGCTGCAAATGGCAGCAAAACGTAATTAAGAGCATGGCAAGTGCTCTGCAAACAAATGTGGATAGGGAAATAACTTAAAACAACAAAAAAAAACAGAAAAATAAAACAATGTTCTTCTTCATCTCTGAAGGACGAGGCCCATATGGAGTAGGAGGGAGGTTGAGGTGGTGGTGGATGTGGTGGTGACATAGGCGTGCGCACAGGGTGTTCCGGGTGTGCCTGGGCACACCCTAATCACCTAGGGCACATAGCATTGTCAGTGAGGAGATGGGAAAGATCTCCCTCGGACCTGCTCTGCTCTATTTCTCTTTGCCAGCAGGGAGAGTAATGTATCGGGGCCATGTACCTGTAGGCAAACACATGCATGTGTATTTCAACTTTGGGGTGCACACCTTAATGCAATAGGCTGCGCACACCTATGGGTGGTGTAGGTGGAAGCGGCGGTGGAGGAGGACCAGGGCCGGATTAAGAGCATCATGGGCTTGGTGCTGAGGATTTTGAAGGGCCTTAAGGGCCGTGCCTTGGCATGCACCAAGAGGAGGAAGGGTGCAGCCATGCATGCCTAATTCAACATGGGATGCTGTCTCTGAAGCCCATAAACACATCCATGCACCTCCTTGTCCGGCCTTCGAGCTGTGTGGGGAGGTTCTGAGGGTGCTGCCTGGGGAAGCGAGCATAGAAGCCAGACTTCTGGCTCCAATAGCCCCTACGTTAATCTGGCCCTGAGGAGGAGGACGAGGTAGCCAACACTGCTTCTTTTCACAAATTTTAAATGAGGGTACACCCCAAAAGAGTGAGAGCAAAAATGGAACAATGGGTGGGTAAGGTCGGTATCCATTGCTATTCTGCATAAGGTACGGAAAAGTCCTGTGGGATCCATGCCTGGTTCATTTTAATGAACGTGAGCTTGTCCACATTGTCTCTGGACAGGCGCGTGCGCTTGTCTGTTATAACACCCCCAGCCGTGCTAAATACCCGTTCAGATAATACACTGGCTGCAGGGCACGCCAGCACCTCCAAGGCGTAAAGGGCAAGCTCAGGCCATGTGCCCAATTTGGAGACCCAGAAATTGAAGGGGGCAGACTCGTCATTCACTACATGTAGGCGTGTGCACACATACTGCTCCACCATGTTGGTAAAATGCTGCCTCCTGCTAAGACGTTCCATCTGAGCTGCTGGTGCTGCTGTTTGTTGTGGCGTGCTGACAAAGCTTTTCCACATTTCGGCCATGCTAACCCTGCCTTCTGAGGTGCTGGCGGTGCCCTGGTTGCGTTGGCGACCTCCTCCTCCTCCTCCTCCTCTGCCTTGTGCTTCCACTGCGGCCCCGCTGTCAGATGGGAATGCCAGCAGCATGGCGTCTACCAGCGTGCGCTTGTACTCGCGCATCTTGCGATCGCGCTCCAGTGAGTGAATTAAGGACGGTACGTTGTCCTTGTAACGGGGATCCAGCAGCGTAGCCACCTAGTAATCAGCACAAGTTAGAATGTGGGCAACTCGGCGGTCGTTGTGGAGACACTGCAGCATGTACTCATCATGTGTGCCAGGCTGCCCAGAGGCAACGAAAGGCTGTCCTCTGTGGGAGGTGTATCGTCTGTGTCCTCTGTATCCCCCCAGCCACGCACCAGTGATGGCCATGAGCTGGCCTGGGTGCCACCCTGCTGTGAACATGGTTCCATCTCCTCCTCCAGCTCCTCCTCCTCCTCATCCTCCTCATCCTCCAGAACTGTGCCCCTGCTGGACAATTGTGTCCCTGGCGTTTGTGTGTGCAGGAACCCACCCTCGGAGCCCCTTGCGAATGACTGCCCTGAAAGCCTTGGAAATGTTACCTCTTCATCCTCCTCCTCCTCCTCATCCTGTGCCACATCCTCTTCCATCATCGCCCGAATTGTTTTTTCAAGGAGGCATAGAAGTGGGATAGTTAAGCTGAGAACGGCATCATTGCCACTGGCCATGTTGGTGGAGTACTCAAAACAGCGCAACAAGGCACACAGGTCTCGCATGGAGGCCCAGTTATTGGTGGTGAAGTGGTGCTGTTCCGCAGAGCGACTCACGCGTGCGTGCTGCAGCTGAAACTCCACTATGGCCTGCTGCTGCTCGCACAGTCTTTCCAGCATGTGCAAGGTGGAGTTCCACCTTGTGGGCACGTCACATATGAGGCGGTGAGCGGGAAGGCCGAAGTTACGCTGCAGCGCTGCCAGGCGAGCAGCAGCATGGTGAGAACGCCGAAAGTGCGCACAAACGGCCCGCACTTTCTGCAGCAGTTTTGACATATCGGGGTAGTTTTTAAGGAACCTCTGCACCACCAAATTCAGCACATGCGCCAGGCAAGGGATGTGCGTCAAACCGGCTAGGCCCAGACCTGCTATGAGATTTCGCCCGTTATCGCACACCACCAGGCCGGGCTTGAGGCTCGCTGGCAGCAACCACTCATTTGTCTGCTGTTCCATGCTCCTCCACAACTCCTGTGCGGTGTGTGGTTTGTCCCCCAAACAGGCAAGTTGTAAAACTGCCTGCTGTCGTTTACCCCTGGCCGTGCTTAAGTTGGTGGTGAAGGTGTTACGCTGTCCGGATGAGGAGGCGGTAGAGGATGAGGAAGCGGAGTAGGAGGAGTTAGGAACAGGAGGCAAACTGAAGCGCCCTGCAATCCTCGGTGGTGGAAGGACATGCGCCAAATTGCTATCCGCCTCAGGCCCATCCGCCACTGCATTTACCCAGTGTGCCGTTAGGGAGATATAACGCCCCTGACCGTGCTTACTGGTCCACGTATCAGTAGTTAGGTGGACCTTGGCACAGATGGCGTTGCGCAGTGCACACCTGATTTTTTCCCCCACTTGGTTGTGCAGGGAAGGGATGACTTGCCTGGAAAAGTAGTGGCGGCTGGGCACGACGTACTGTGGGAAAGCCACCGACATAAGGTTTTTAAAACTGTGCGTCTCCACCAGACGGAATGACAGCATTTCAAAGGTCAATAATTTTGAAATGCTGGCATTCAGGGCCAGGGATCGCGGGTGGGTAGGGGGGTACTTCCTCTTCCTCTCAAGTGTTTGGGAGATGGAAAGCTGAACGCTTCCACGGGACATTGTGGAGATGGTTGTTGGTGACCCAGGTGGTGGTGTTGCTGACAGATCGTCTGTTTGCGGGGTGGCAGGTGCCGGTATCACTACAGATGTGGCTGGAGCGGCCGAGACTGCAGCAGAAGAGGAAGCAGGATGAGCCAGAGACGTTTCTTGGTTTTGAAGGTGTGTACTCCACTGCAGCTCGTGCTTTGCACTTAGATGCCTGATCATGCAGGTTGTGCTCAGGTTGAGAAGGTTTATGCCTCGCTTCAAGCTCTGATTGCACAGGGTGCAAACCACTCGTGTCCTGTCATCAGCACATTTTCTAAAGAACTTCCACGCTAGAGAACTCCTTTGAGCTGACTTTGGTGTGCTCGTTCCCTTGCTGCGTTGGGCAGTAGCGGGCGTAGTGTCTAGGGCACGGCCGCTCCGCTTCTGCACCCTGCTCCCTCTTCTGCTGTGCTGGTGGCTCTGTGCGACCACCGCCTCTTCCTCCAAACTACTCAGGTCACCTGCATGACGTTCATTCCATGTGGGGTCGAGGACCTCATCGTCCTCCACATCATCTTCCACCCAGTCTTCACCCCTGCCCTTCTTGTCGGTCTCCACAACGCTGAACGCCGCAGCAGTTGGCACCTGCGTTTCGTCATCATCGGAGACGTGCTGCGATGGTCCTTGCATGTACTCATCTTGAGAAATAAGTGGTTGGGCATCGCTGCACTCAATCTCTTCCACTTCTGGGGCAGGGCTAGGTGGATGGCCCTGGGAAACCCTGTTGACAGAGTCATCAAAAAGAAGAAGAGACTGCTGTATGGCTTGGGGCTCAGACTGCTTGCCTGATTTGCAAGGGGGTGAGGTGAAAGACGGTTGGACATCGGCTGCTGGTGCCAACTGTGACCTTTCTGCAGTAGACTGGGTGGGAGACAATGTGAAGGAACTGGAGGCACTGTCAGCAGCAAACCAATCTACTATCGCCTCCACTTGTTCTGGCCTCATCACTTCTAGAGGCGTATGATGCCCTACCAAATACTGATGCAGGTTCTGTCGCCTACTCACACTTGAGGAAGGTGTTTCACTTGTGCGTGTAGCTGGCACAGATCGATCACGTCCTCTCCTTGCAACAGGAGCTCTACCAGCAGCACCACGACCCAGGCCACGGCCCTTATTTGACGGTCTCCTCATATTTCTGTAATTTAAGATCTTGCCCTAGAAAGGTTTTTATTGAATAGCGGAATAGGAAATATGATCCAAAAAAGTGTATGTATCTCACACGTACACAACCACACTAGGCCCCAATTACTATTGTTTCTACCCCTAAAAGGATGGATGAGGAGTAGGAGGAGTATGGAACAGACAGCACCCTCAAATCTTCAGAAGTATGAGATGAACCTCAAAAACTTGGAAAGGTGGATCTCACACGTACCGACACAGACTATCACGCAATTTAATTGATCCCCAAAGGTTTTAATTGAATAGCGGAATAGAAAATATGATCAAAAAGAAAGTCTATGTATCTCACACGTACACCACCACACTAGGCCCCAATTACTATTGTTTGTACCCCTAAAAGGATGGTTGAGCAGTAGGAGGAGGAGTATGGAACAGGCAGCACCCTCAAATCTTCAGAAGTATGAGATGAACCCCAAAAACTTGGAAAGGTGGATCTCACACGTACCGACACAGACTATCACGCAATTTAATTGATCCCCAAAGGTTTTAATTGAATAGCGGAATAGAAAATATGATCAAAAAGAAAGTGTATGTATCTCACACGTACACCACCACACTAGGCCCCAATTACTATTGTTTGTACCCCTAAAAGGATGGTTGAGCAGTAGGAGGAGGAGTATGGAACAGGCAGCACCCTCAAATCTTCAGAAGTATGAGATGAACACCAAAAACTTGGAAAGGTGGATCTCACACGTACCAACACAGACTATCACGGAATTTAATTGATCCCCAAAGGATTTAATTGAATAGCGGAATAGAAAATATGATCAAAAAGAAAGTGTATGTATCTCACACGTACACCACCACACTAGGCCCCAATTACTATTGTTTGTACCCCTAAAAGGATGGTTGAGCAGTAGGAGGAGGAGTATGGAACAGGCAGCACTCTCAAATCTTCAGAAGTATGAGATGAACCCCAAAAACTTGGAAAGGTGGATCTCACACGTACCGACACAGACTATAACGCAATTTAATTGATCCCCAAAGGTTTTAATTGAATAGC
This sequence comes from Pelophylax lessonae, assembly GCF_965119305.1. Classification (NCBI taxonomy): domain Eukaryota; kingdom Metazoa; phylum Chordata; class Amphibia; order Anura; family Ranidae; genus Pelophylax; species Pelophylax lessonae. The sequence continues at coordinate 121,219,645 of NC_138775.1, forward strand.
GGGATAGAAAATATGATCAAAAAGAAAGTGTATGTATCTCACACGTACACCACCACACTAGGCCCCAATTACTATTGTTTGTACCCCTAAAAGGATGGTTGAGCAGTAGGAGGAGGAGTATGGAACAGGCAGAACCCTCAAATCTTCAGAAGTATGAGATTGTGTTCACTGTACCCCACAAAGATTGTGTTCACTGTACCCCATAAAGATTGTGTTCACTGCACCCTAAAAGGATTTTGTTCACTGCACCCCAAAAAGGATGTTGTTCACTGCACCCCAAAAAGGATGTTGTTCACTGCACCCCAAAAAGGATTTTGTTCACTGCACCCCAAAAAGATTGTGTTCACTGCACCCCACAAAGGATTTTGTTCACTGCACCCCAAAAAGATTGTGTTCACTGCACCCCAAAAAGGATTTTGTTCACTGCACCCCACAAAAATTGTGTTCACTGCACCCTAAAAGGATTTTGTTCACTGCACCCCAAAAAGATTGTGTTCACTGTACCCCCCAAAGATTGTGTTCACTGCACCCCACAAAGATTCTGTTCACTGTACCCCACAAAGATTGTGTTCACTGCACCCTAAAAGGATTTTGTTCACTGCACCCCAAAAAGGATGTTGTTCACTGCACCCCAAAAAGGATTTTGTTCACTGCACCCCAAAAAGGATGTTGTTCACTGCACCCCAAAAAGGATTTTGTTCACTGCACCCCAAAAAGATTGTGTTCACTGCACCCCACAAAGAATTGTGTTCACTGCACCCCACAAAGGATTTTGTTCACTGCACCCCAAAAAGATTGTGTTCACTGCACCCCAAAAAGGATTTTGTTCACTGCACCCTACAAAGATTGTGTTCACTGCACCCTAAAAGGATTTTGTTCACTGCACCCCAAAAAGATTGTGTTCACTGTACCCCCCAAAGATTGTGTTCACTGCACCCCACAAAGATTCTGTTCACTGTACCCCACAAAGATTGTGTTCACTGCACCCCACAAAGGATTTTGTTTACTGCACCCCAAAAAGATTGTGTTCACTGCACCCCAAAAAGGATGTTGTTCACTGCACCCCAAAAAGGATGTTGTTCACTGCACCCCAAAAAGGATTTTGTTCACTGCACCCCACAAAGATTGTGTTCACTGCGCCCCACAAAGGATTTTGTTCACTGCACCCCAAAAAGATTGTGTTCACTGCACCCCAAAAAGGATGTTGTTCACTGCACCCCAAAAAGAATTGTGTTCACTGCACCCCACAAAGATTGTGTTCACTGCACCCCACAAAGGATTTTGTTCACTGCACCCCAAAAAGATTGTGTTCACTGCACCCCAAAAAGGATTTTGTTCACTGCACCCCACAAAGATTGTGTTCACTGCACCCTAAAAGGATTTTGTTCACTGCACCCCAAAAAGATTGTGTTCACTGTACCCCCCAAAGATTGTGTTCACTGCACCCCACAAAGATTCTGTTCACTGTACCCCACAAAGATTGTGTTCACTGCACCCTAAAAGGATTTTGTTCACTGCACCCCAAAAAGATTGTGTTCACTGCACCCTAAAAGGATGTTGTTCACTGCACCCCACAAAGATTGTGTTCACTGCACCCTAAAAGGATTTTGTTCACTGCACCCCAAAAAGATTGTGTTCACTGCACCCTAAAAGGATGTTGTTCACTGCACCCCACAAAGATTGTGTTCACTGCACCCTAAAAGGATGTTGTTCACTGCACCCCAAAAAGATTGTGTTCACTGCAGCCCAAAAAGATTGTGTTCACTGCAGCTCACACACAGAAAAATGGATGTGGATCACTGACACCTGCCTATCTCCTATCCCACACCACACAGCAATATCGATTGTAGTTTGTAGAACACAGTTTCCCTAAAATTCAGCAGCAGCCTCTCCCTAACAGGATTGAGAAGAGATCGTAGATCGGGACTAAGTGCAGACCCCACACAGCAATATCGATTGTAGTTTGTAGAACACTCTGACCCTAAAATTCAGCAGCAGCCTCTCCCTAACAGGATTGAGAAGAGATCGTAGATCAGGATTGAGTGCAGACCCCACCCCCCACACAGCAATATTGATTGTAGTTTGTAGAAGACACTGACCCTATAATTCAGCAGACTCTATCCCTAAAATGCCTACAACTCGCCCTGTCTAAACACTCCGACCTGTCCCTCAATTCTATCTGGACACAAATGTTTTTTTCCTGCCTGTCTTTCCCTAATCAGCAGCCAGCACGTTGATGTGTGCTCTGTCCCTGATCTAAGCAGCAGAATGACGCCGCTGCGGCTGCCTCGAACTTATAAAGACTTGGTCACATGCTTCAGACGGCCAATCACAGCTACTGAGACATTTGCAGGCATGGCTGGGATGGCTTCAGGCACACCAGTTAAACGATTGTTGATTGGCTGTTGAAAGCCCGCCATGAAAAGAGCGCCAAAGCATGCAAAACCCGGAAATAAAACGACCGAACACAGATTTTTACCCGAATATACAGTAAAGTGTTCGTGTCCGTGTTCGGGTAACAAAAATCCAATTATTCGGTACGAACACGAATAATACAGTCCGTGTTCGCTCAACACTAGTGGTAAGCAAAAGGCAATGAACACCTCCCCAAACTAGTCAAGAACCCTCTTGACTTCCAGACAGGACCACAATCATGTGCCAACCCAAAAAACATATCTCGAATCTGTATAGCAATTGATCCTCTGATCTCTATGTTTTACAATCTGGGGTGTAGTACCTGGAACCATGGACAAAAAGGTTAGCGTCTGGAATGGGGGTCTCCTTCACTGCACTGACAGCCACTGATTGCCACTCCATCAAAGAAAGACAATCGTGTTGTTCCTACTAAAGTTGGAAATTGATGAGAGAGAGAGAGAGCGAGAGAGAGAAAGAGAGAAAAAGAAAGAAAGAAAGAGAGCGAGATAAAGTTTTGAAAATTAACATTTTTCTGCACGACCTTCTCTTCCTCCTTAACAGGTAGAAGAGACGCAGGGTTCAAAAATAGTGCATTGTTTAAGGTTACGAGGTCTTTGGGGGTCCTTCAATGTCTGTATTCTCTGAGTGGTTAGATGTTGGGTACCCAGAGAAATGCAATGACCTAAGAACTGGCCTAGCCTGCAATAGAGAGGTTCAGTCTTCGTAAAGACACTGTCTGGCCCCTGAGACCTACAGTGGGAGTTGTCTCCCCTGGAAGGGGAACCTTGCCTCTAGGGTCTTGAGATCTTAAAACCATGTTGGCTGCATTGGTGTCAGTGAGGCAAGGGAGGGGCTATTTTATTTCCTCTAGGATGTGAGCTGACACCAGTTTACCAACGCCCTTTGATAAGTCATAGTCGTTTCTGACCATACCTACCTTTGAAATTTCTGGATCCTCCGAAATAAATTGCCACTTACCCCACCGACCAGCCGGGTTGGTCGGACAATTATGCCTGATGTACCCTGACTTTCCATATCCATAGCAGACCTGTTAAAATAACTTCTAGTTTGCCACAGAGTTAGAAGGAGAGGGTTCAGCTGTTATGACAGGCTGTTGAGAGATAGAGACACTGTGAGGTGGGAGGGTATTACAAGTATCGAGGTCTGCACTGTGAGCTGAAGAAAATGGAGACTAAAATGCAGAGACAGTAGAGTCGATAACAAGCCGTGAATCAGGAGAGACAGTGACAGGTTCAGTGTCAGCGGATCTGGCACGTCTCGGTAAAGTTAGCCCAGGAAGAGCTTCCTCCACTTCTCTCACCAGATCGCTGGACTTGGCTATCTCATCAGGCCAAGTGTACATAATGCGGTTCTTCCAGACTGAAACCGCCTCATGCACGCCTTGCTGATTAACCATAATAGATCTCTGAAGCCACAATTGCGCTACACTTAGCATCTTTGTTGCCTGGAGCCTAGTCCCCAATTCAATAATGAAGTCCTCCAATCTCCAGACATCAAAAACACCTTCCAAAAGGGATGCACCAACTGTTTCCCTTGGTTATGCCACTTTCTGAGGGGTCTCATGGCCCGAGCCCCAAACTCAGACTTCCTGTACCGTGAAAGTTGTTTGGTTAATTTAGGGGGCCTGCATTTCCCCCCCTTGCACGGACGAAACCATGGCCCGCGATGATTCGAATCGCTCCTT